>NC_042998.1:52253226-52318226 GCF_006345805.1 Octopus sinensis | reverse complement strand
GGTCTCACTGAATCATAAAATCCCATAGGATCTTTGCATTTCTATTTTCGATGGTGCCTTCAGGTTTGTGGTCGTAGAAAAGATTATTATTATTATTATTATTATTATTATTATTATTATTATTATTATTATTATTAACACTAGTTGATGTAATTGACTTCACCACACCTCTAATATGCTGGCATTGTGCCAAAATAAGAAATGATTATTAAGACTAGTGGATAGGCAGAATCATTAAAGCCTCAGATAAAATGCCTTGCATCATTTGTTCTAAGTTCAAATTCATCAAGATCGACTTTGCCATTGAATCCACTGAGACTGAAAAAACAAAGAAACTATCAAGTGCTACTGTACTAACCCCACCACCTTTAAAAAATTTCAGGCCTTATGCTTGTGCTAGAAACGATTATTTGAAAGAGGTTGTGTGGTGGACAAGGCCAAAAGGATTGGTCAAACTCTCAATGGCTTTTTAAAATTCCACTTCAAAAGGAAAGTGAGGTTGGTGAGAGAAGTACTTTCTCCCAATGAATTTATCAAACCGGTTAGTGACAGTGGCAGACATGGTTATTGTGAAGGAAGGTGTGTATTGGAGAAAAACAGTTGGGCAAGGGATTGTATTTTGGAAGGTCAGGGTGATCCTAGATCTGTAGGGTTTCTTGTTTGGCTCTTGATAGAGTTTCTCCTATATGGGTAGAACTATATCATAGATGTATTCACATAGATTATATATCAGAATTGTCATATATATTTCCCAGCTATGTAAACAGAATCAAACAGTATGTGCTTTGTTTAGTTAAATAATGCAGTTATACTATCTAATTTTCAATTCATGATTCATCATCATCATTGTCATTTAACACCCACTTTTCATGCTGGCATGGGTTGGACAGTTTGACTAAGGACTGGCCAGCTGGGAGGCTGCACCAGGCTCCAATCTGATTTGGCAAGGTTTCTACAGCCTGATGCCCTTCTTAATGCCAACCAATCTGGGATTGTAGTGGGTGCTTTTTACATCCCACTTTCATGGGAGCCAGTCAGGTGGCACTGTCATTAACCACACTCGAATGGTGCTTTTTACATGCCACTGGCACGGGTACCAGTCAGGTGGCACTAGCATCAGTCACAGTTGAATGGGAGCCAGTCAGGCAGCACTGGCATCGACCATGCTCAGATGGTGCTTTTTATGTTCCACTGGCACAGGTGCCAGTCAGGCAGCACTGGTATCGGTCATGCTTGAAGGGTGCTTTTTATGTGCCACTGGTATGGGAGCCAGTCAGGAAGCACTGGCATTTGACACACTCAAATGGTGCATTTTACGTGCCACCGGCACTGGTGGCAGTCATGTGGCAATGGCATCAGCCACAACTATGATTTCACCTGGTTTATGAGGTCTTCACAAGCACGGCATATTACCCAACGATTGAAGGGTACTTTTAAATGGAGCAATTATGTGACACTGACATCCGCAACAGATACAATCTCACATGGCTTGCCTAGTCTTACGGTAAATAAATATTGGATGAATATGTATTATATGAAAGAATATAAGTGGTGAATTAGTAGATGCATCAGACAAAATATCATATAATATTTATTCTTGCTTCCTGTAATCTGAATTCAGTTCCTGCCAAGGTCGACTTTGCCTTTCATCCTTTCAAGGTTGATAAACAGAACACCAGTATAGAGTAATGGATTCTTGGAATCTTTAGAGTATCAGACAGGAAGCTTTGCAATATTTATTGAATTCTTTGTATTCCAAATTTTGAATCCCACTGTGGTCTGCTTAGAGCATAAATTGAAAAATAATTTGTTGTCCAGTTTAATACAGCTACTCGCCACCTGCCCTGGTAAATTTAACAGATCCCACTTGATAGCAATTATTCAAGGCAGGTTTGCAATCTGAGTGTATCTTCTTTCCTCTCTCCCAACAGCCTCAGTGGCCTTGAGGTTTGTCCTTCCTTTTGACTAAATGTAAAAAGAAATTCATCCTCAAGAGGCTGAGAAGATCACTAGCACTGGCCCTTCCACCAGACCCACCAAGTAAAACAAAAATTATTGAATGCACGATGCTTTTTAAAATCATTAAACCTTCTATACGATAATTATGTGGGGTGAGGGGGAGACAACCATGCTGTTCTTTTACTCTATTACATGTTTCAGTCATTTGACTGCAGCCATTCTGGAGCACCACATTGAAGGGTTTTAGCTAAAGAAATTGACCCCAGTACTTATTCTTTGTAAGCCTAGTACTTATACTATCAGTCTCTTTTGCTGAACCACTAAGTTATGGGGACATAAACACACCAACATCGGTTGTCAAGTGATGGTGGGGAAACAAACACAGACACAAAGACACACACATACATAAATACATATACATATATATGACGGGCTTCTTTCAGTTTCCATCTACCAAATCCACTCCCAAGGCTTTGGTTGGCCTGAGGCTATAGTAGAAGACACTTGCCCAAGGTGCCACAGAGTAGAACTGAACCCAGAACCATGTGGTAAGGGGAGCAAGCTTCTTACCACACAGCCATGCCTGTGCCTGTGTATATAAACAGACAGAAAGGTTTTATTATTTTCCTTGTAACTGTATTTATTGCTGTCAGTTTCTTCAGCCTAAGTGCAAAGAGATTTTAAAATTAATTTCCAGTGTTCTGAGAGTTACTGCATGAATTATTCAACTGATTAACATTGGGAAACCTAATGAGAGAATTGCAGAGAAATATCAACTCAACTTGCTGAACATATAACAACGTATCTCGTTTCACATAAGTGCAACTGAGGACAGTCATAACTAGATATGATAATTAGGAGGAGTTCAAAAGTATGATGAATGGCTGCAACAATTGCTGAACACAATATCATCAAGAAAACAATGGTTAAACGCTAAAACATCAAAATAACGACAGATAAATGCAACATAATCAACAAGACACTGTTTGAACATAAACAACGGATAAGCACATTCTGATCAAGGCTGAAAAGTATGATTAATGCAAATAATTGATGGACATAACTTGACCAATAAAATATTAAATGAGCACAAAAGTTTCACTGAAACAATAAGTGAATACAGTATTGTATAGACAGTGATAACTGAACACAATGGAATGCACACACACACACACACACACACACACGCATGTGCACACATCATCATCATCATCATTGCTGTCGTCGTATTCATTATTGTCATCATCATGATTTAAAGTCCATTTTCCATGCTGGCATGAGTTGGCTGGTTTGAGCGGATCCAGCAAACTAAAGAATGGTGCCAAGCTCAAGTGTCAGCTTTGGCATCATCATCATAGTTTAACGTCCGCTTTCTATGCTAGGATGGATTGGACGATTGACTGAGGGCTGGTGAGCTAGATGGCTGCACCAGGCTTCAATCTTGATCTGGCAGAGTTTCTACAGCTGGATGCCCTTCCTAATGCCAACCACTCCGAGAGTGTAGTGGGTGCTTTTAGTTTATTAAAATGACAAGGAAATAAGAGCTTCAAAAATGAAGTACCATTCATTTTTGAAGCTCTGATGAAGCTCTAGGTTGATGCACAAGCATTCACCTATGAGTGCATTGTATCTTATAGCAGAAACAGCTAACATAATTTCTAATTCCTTTGTCATTTTAATCTCTTATATATACACACTCACTCACACACACACACACACACACACACACACACACACACACACAAAACAATAGTTGAACACATCCTGCTCAATGCCACAATATCGTAACATAACATGATCAATGCAGCAACAACTGATTGTAACATGGACAAACACATGAGAAGATTCCTAAATTGACCAACACCACAATAGAGGATCACAACACTGACCAACACAATTGCTGAAAACAAAACCAAAACAATGATACTGTCTTGAATAACAACAATTGCTGAAGAAAAAAAAGGAAAAAAAAAAACGGATTCTAAATTATTTCCAAGATAAAATGAAGTCAGTATGTTCTGCTGGATGGATAATGTCAGTGTGCATATACAAGAAAGTGTAAGGGATTTTAGAGAAAAACTAGGAACACAAGGCATCAGATGAAGTATGTAAATGAGAAGAATATGATGGTATGGTCATGTAATGCATATGAATGAAGACAGCTGCATCAAGAAGTGCTGATCTCTCACTGCAGGCGGAATGAGTGAAAGGGGTAGACCCAGGAAAACATGGGATGAAGTGCTGACAAAGTAGCTTCAGATGTTAGGCTTCACAGAGGGGATGAGAGAGGACGGAAACTTCTAGTGGTTTTCTGTGCTTCAGAAGATATGTCAAGCTAAGTGAAATTGTGTCCTTACATACAGACATGTCCCTTGAATCTATCTTCAGCTGAGCAATCCTAATCTTGTGGGCTTGTGGGTGATGGTTCCTCATAAAAAGCACCCATGTCTATTCTTTTCTAGGCACAAGCCCCGAAATTTTGGGGGAGGTGGCCAGTCGATTAGATCTACCCCAGTACACAACTGGTACTTAATTTATCAACCCCGAAGGGATGAAAGGCAAAGTCAACTTTGGCGGAATTTAAACTCAGAACATAAAGACAGACAAAATACCTATTTCTTTACTATCCACAAGGGGCTAAACACAGAAAGGACAAACAAGGACAGACAAACGGATTAAGTCGATTTTATCGACCCCAGTGCGTAACTGGTACTTATTTAATTGACCCCGAAAGGATGAAAGGCAAAGTTGATCTCTGCGGAATTTGAACTCAGAACGAAATACCACTAAGCATTTCTCCCGGCACACTAACGTTTCTGCCAGCTCGCACCCATGCCAGTGGCACATAAAGACGCCTGTACATATGCTGTGTAAAAGCACCCAGTACATTCTGTGAAATGGTTGGTGTTAGGAAGGGCATCTAACCATAGAAACCTTAACAAAACAGACATGGAGCCCAGACAGCTCTTCAACTGGCCGGCTCCTCTCAAACCAGGAGGGAGAACAGATGTTTGATGATGATGATGATGACAACAACTATGGGGACGAGGAGGAGAAGTTGGAGGAAAATATACTTGTAATTAATTAAAACACAAAATAGCTGCCATTTGCCAAAACATATCTTTGAGAATTTTACAATTTATGGAAGAAAACATGATTACTGTCTGACATCAGAGTAAATAAAGCGATGGAGGAAATAGTAAGAAAATTGGGGTGGGGTAGGAGAATGTTAAAGAGAGAGAGACTTGGGTAGGAGAAATGTATTCTTTTAGAGAGGTAAACAGGAAAATATTTCAATATTTCGATTTCCATGAAAAGGATAAAAAAAAAAACAGAAAAAAGTAGAAAATAAAAATATAAAGTTAAAAAAAAATCTAGTTCCATTTCTTGGGGAAAAATAACGATATAAACAAAACTAATATCAAAGGGAACCATTACGTGTTGCCTAAAAATGGAAAACCAACAGATATAATAAATATATTTAGTGCGTGTGTGTGTCTGTATATATCATCATCATCATCATCATCGTTTAGCGTCCGTTTTCCATGCTAGCATGGGTTGGACGGGTCAACTGGGGTCTGTGAAGCTGGAAGGCTTCGTCAGGCCCAGTCAGATCTGGCAGTGTTTCTACAGCTGGATGCCCTTCCTAACGCCAACCACTCCGCGAGTGTAGTGGGTGTTTTTTACGTGCCATATATATATATATGTAGATAGATAGATAGATAGACAGACAGACAGACAAGCAGGCAGAAAGACAGACAGACAGATATATATATATATCTATATATATTATATATATATATACGTATGTATGTATGTATGTATGTATGTATATATATATATATATATATATTATATATATATATATATATATATATATATGTATGTATGTATGTATGTATGTATATATATATATATATGTGTACATACACAACACACACACATATATATATATATACACACACACACACATACATATGTGCACACATGCACAGCCACCACACACTGACGTGAACAAAATCATATGTAGATAGATATATCTGTTAGAAGTGAGTTTTTACTGGAGTTATTAGGAATGATGGTGAAGTTTATAAATGCTTTAAGTTTTTATATCAGATTTTATGTATTAGTGAGTGATGGTTTAGTCTACATTAATGTAAATGATTTGATTGATGGAATCAGATATTACAATACACTACCAGAATCCAATTTGAGTGGCTGTAAATGAATGTCAGAGGTGATATTCCAGGGTGTTTGGGCTAAATTTCACAGTTTGCATAAAAGGAAAAGAAAACACAATATTAATATATTTCAAGATAGTCATTGCACTATGTATTCATTCTTCACTTGTTTATTATTATTATTATTATTTTATCCTATGTCTATTGTCTGGAAATCTTTCATCACACATTTGTGACCTCTTCAGCAACTCTTCTATCCATGTGTATTTTCCTGGTCTGTTTTAGTTCATTCTGATGAAAGATTGGACAATGGACACCAAATTGTCTGTTTTGGCATGATTTTTATAACTGGATGCCTTGGTATGTATGGCAAAAAACATTTAGGCTCCTTTCTCTAATGTTTTACATACTCTTTACTCTTTTACTCTTTTACTTGTTTCAGTCATTTGACTGTGGCCATGCTGGAGCACCGCCTTTAGTCAAGCAAATCGACCCCAGGACTTATTCTTTGTAAGTCTAGTACTTACTCTATCAGTTTCTTTTGCCAAACCTCTAAGTTATGGGGATGTAACATACCAGCATTGGTTGTCAAGTAATGTTGGGAGGACAAACACAGACACACAAACATATACACACACACATACATATATATCATCATCATCATCATCATCGTTTAACGTCCGTTCTCCATGCTAGCATGGGTTGGACGGTTCGACCGGGGTTCTGGGAAGCCAGAAGGCTGCACCAGGCTCCAGTCTAATCTGGCAATGTTTCTACAGCTGGATGCCCTTCCTAACGCCAACCACTCCATGAGTGTAGTGGGTGCTTTTTACGTGCCACCTGCACAGGTGCCAGGCGAGGCTGGCAACAGCCATACACCAATCCGACCGTGGAATATATATGCACACATACACACACATATATATATATATACATGTATATGACGGGCTTCTTTCAGTTTCCGTCTACCAAATCCACTCACAAGTCTTTGGTCGGCCCAAGGCTATAGTAGAAAACACTTACCAAAGTTACCACGCAGTGGGACTGAACCCAGAACCATGTGGTTGGTAAGCAAGCTACTTACCACACAGCTACTCCTACGCCTATACTTACCACACAGCCTCTCTTACGCCTATAGTTCAACTTATACAGGTTAATGTGTGGAAAACAAAATAGAAATTTTAAAAGACATTTCTAAAATGCTAGTTTTTAAACATCGAATGGCTGTGGGAGTCCACCAGAATAAAATAGTTATCAAAGAGGTCCATAAATAAAAAATGGTTGAGAACCCCTGACCTAACCCATGGAGAGTGGACATTAAATGATGATGATGATGATGATGATGAATATTATAATCTGCAATGCTGTTATACTAAAGAATGTTAACATGTTCTAATGTCAGCAGAGCATTGATATCACTAATGTAATATCAGTAACAAAGTTCAGCATTTTCTGTGTATTAAGACAATAGGATGTGTATTGTACAATATCACTGTGTACAGTTATTGCTTATGCACTGTTGTGGTGGTCAATTGTTATTATTTCAAACATCGTGCTGTGATGTGTTATTGTTGAATTTAATCATGTTGGTATATTATAATGGTGTGTTCAATTATTGTTGTACACATTATGATGCGTTTGGTCATAGTGCTTCGTTATTGTTGTGCATAATATATAATACTTTCAGGAATTGCTACAGATATCATGTTGTGCGCAACTATTGTTGTATATACAATGATGATGATGATAATGATGATGATGATGATGACGACGGCGATGATGATCATTCCCATGACGACAATGTTCAGGTCGTCATCATCGTCATTGACATTTTCATCATCATCGTTGTCCTCATCATCATCATCACCACCATTATTTTACATCCACTTTCCATGTTAGCATGGGTTTGATGAGTTGTTACAGTCAGAGACAGTTCTTATTTGGAGTTACACTCTCCTTAGAAGAGTCAAAAGACTACACCTGACATGCATGCACATGCGAATATATGTGCGTGTGTGTGTGAGTGTGCATTATAACTGTCATCTCTGATGAGTGCAGGATTACATAATTGGATGTTACCTAACACACCATTGAACTCCTAATGCAAAACCAATTGGTAAGATCGGCCGTAATGGATATATGATACTGTACACTTCGATTAATATACATCTATATATATGTATATATATATATATTATATATATATATATATATATATATTAATTTACGAAGGTGTCATTAATTCTAATATTATCCAATATAACTATTTTGATAATAATAATAGAACTTATGACACCTTTGTAAATTAATTTTTTAATTATTTTTCTCGTAAAATACTTATTATGTCCTTTAATTAATTTTATATATATATATATATATATATATATATATATATATATAAATATATATATATGACAGGGTTCTTCTCTCTCAAAGCTTTGGTCAATCTGAAACAGTAGTAAAAGAAATTTGTCCAAAGTGCCATGCAACAGGACTGAACTCAAAACCACATGGTTAGGAAGCAACCTTCTTAATTGCACAAACATGCCTATCTCATATTATGTTGTATTATTTGTTGTGTGTGCCATGAAATGTTCAGCTATTGTTTTAGGCTATGGAGTTCGTGTGCAGAGTGTTTATAAACATAATGTATTTTACCTTACATTTGCAACCACTAGTCCCAACAGTGAAATCAAAATATATTTGTGTGCGTGTGTGTGTGCGTGCGTGCGTGCATGTGTGCATGATAGTAAGGATGTGTGTACAGATTACACACACATGCACACATACAAACACAAGCATATACACACATATGCACACGTACACACACATACACACACACATATATACATGCATATATATATATATATATATATATATATACATATATACACATATATGTATATATATATATGTATGTATGTAGATATGTATATGCGTGTGTATATGTGTGCATGTGTATATATGTGTGTGTGTGTGTGTATATATAGACATACACAAATACATATATGTGTGTATATAGACACACACCACCACACACCACATTCGCTTCCATTTACATATATATATATATTTGCATACATATGTGCATTTATGCATGCATACACACACACACACACACATATTGTAAAGATTATTATTGAGAAAAAAAACATGCATTGTATTATTATTATGTATATATTCTTTTCTACATTTGATATTTTTGTGTTAGTTTTCTTTATTGACAAGATCAGAAAGCATTTTTGTTCTCTCTTTGTACATCTTTGCATAATTTTTTGTTTACTTGTTTTTTTTTTCCTCTCAATATTCTAGTCTTGTCTATCTTGATTCTATCAATAACTCAGTCCCAAACTCTCAGTTATTTCATTATTGACTAGCTATAGACTTTGCTGAAGGATATCCATGCTTACTGGCAAAATTATGTGCTTTGGAAAAAATTGATAAATATGAGCATTTTATGAACTAAATAAATACTCATCGACCCACACGAAAACGAGTGATTTAGAAAAACTTCCAAAATTTTTATTGGTGCGTGATTTTATCTTTGTAAATGTGCGTCTGTTTGATAAACTACTGGTATATATTTTCTTTGTTCTGTTTCTTATGTGAACGCCACTTTATCTGTGCTTAAGGATGTATACTTCTATAAAAATAAGAAATCATAGAACATTTTGTGCTACATTTACTGATTGAGAGATATGCGATGGTCAATGTCCTGTTTATGTCAAGTATAAGGTTAACATTAAAGTATCTATTTAAAATGATGTAATATAACAGTTAACTTCTGAGCAAATTAAATCAATAATTAGGTTTTTGAATCCTAGTTGTGACTTGTTTTAGTTTTTGTTGTTGTTGTCGTTGTTGTTGTTACAGTGTGGGTGGGGCTGTTTGGTAAGAAGCTTCCCAACTACATGGTTCCAAGTTCAGTCCCACTATGTGACATCTTGAACAAATGTCTTCTACTATAGACCCATGGTGACCAAAGCCTTGTGAATGGATTTGATAGATAGAAACTGAAGCCTGTTTATATATATATATATATATATATATATATATATATATATATATATATATAGATTCAGATGAATATGGTACTTAAGTTAAAGGCATCAGAATTTGGTATGGTATTATCCATATAAGTCAAATGGGGTTATTATTATCAAAATAAGCAACAAGGATATCCAAAGTAGTGTAGTGCAATGATTTCTATATTTTTTATCCCTATATAAGATTCTAAAATTTATTGGAATCCTTTGGAAAACTATCTAAATTATATTTATTTAAACTTCAAAAGCAGAATTATGGCTGTTAAATGGTAAGGGACATTAGAAACCTCTAGAGCATTAGTAGTCTCTATTCCCCCTACCCAACTAACTTCGGCCTACTAACTTTTGCTATAATACATTCAAATATGCCTAAGTTAAATTCCTCTAAATGAGGATGGATTTATGGCTTTGACATTAGTACTACCCTTCCTCTATCTATAAATAGAACAAATTCTTGTTTGTCTCCATTGAACCAAGAATAGAAACCCCCTCCCCACTGATAGATCTAAATAACATAGCGAACTCAGTGATAAAAAATCTATAGATGGAGAAGGACATACTACCACCATGTTCTTAAAGATGAAATTAACCTCTCTGTCTATATATCTACCCTCTTTGTAATGTTGGCAAATAAAATAAGTATAAAAATGTGCAGTGTCCGTTTAATTAAAAAAATTCTATATGTGGCTGAAGATTGCACGACATTTTAAAACTGATGTAACACTTACAGTGTTTAATAAAATGAAGTAGCATGAAACGATTGTACTACACTACTTTGGATATCCATGTTGCTTATTCTGATTATTTATATATATATAGTTAGGTACAAAAAATTCCTCATGCTGGGGCATAGAGACAGTGAGGACGGTGGCAAAGATAGACACAGAGAGAGAGAAAGAAAGAAAGAAAAAGAGAGAGAGAGAAAGAGACACAAAGAAATTCTTGTGGCTAACATACTGAACACTGAACCAATATATTGAACCAACATACTGAACACTGAATTCTTTTACACACACATTTAACCTTTTGCTTTTATCATTTTTGTTTTATTTTTTGCTTTCTTAAATACATACACACACACACACACACACACACATATATATATATATAAAATGCACTTTATATATAAAATAATAAATCTGAATGTCAGTGTGTTACAATTTTTCAACTTTAATAAATCCTTTCTACTGGAAGCACAAATTTGGGGGTAAGGGATTAAGTCGATTACATTGACCCCAGTACATAATTGGTACTAATTTTATCGACCCTGAAAGCATAAAAGGCAAAGTCGAGCTGAGCATAATTCAAACTCAAAACCTAACGGCAGACAAAATGCTGCTAAGCATTTTGCCCAGCATGCTAATGATTCTGATATATATAATGATATATATAATTGAGATTCAGTTGAATTAGGTACTTAAGTTGAAGCACCAAAGTCAGTCTGGTATTATCCACACAGTTTGAAGGTGAATGAAATCAAAATAAGCAACAGAATCAAGAACAACCTAATTAATAATAGATTAGACATAAGGGTATCATGCATACACAGTGTCACCTGTACATTTAAGTATTTGCGAAATTAGCGATTGTAGGTGCCATACTTGAGTTTTGGTGGTGGAAATTAATTTTGGTGTCATATCTGTTATAAACTTACCCTCTAGTATTAAATATAATAAAATCATGGGATATTATGTTATATGGTAAATCAAATTGTATTGCATATGTTATAAGCTATATGTTATGGTATGTGGTGTGTTATATATAATTACTATCCCATGATAACTCCTGCCTAGTTAGTCTGACTTCATATTTTTAGTAATTACACTATTTTTTCCTTTCTGTGATGTTCTGTCCTACTGATCATATTATGTATATTGGTAATGACTCTATGTAAGTATGTCTCCTAGTTATATACCCGCTAGAAACTATAAAATCATTGTATAATAGCACCTGTAACATTACAACTTATAAAATCTATTCTGTCTGAATACCTCTAACTGCTCTCACTATGCCCATACCTAACTACCTATCTCTTTTCGGGTTACCTTTATCTCTTCTCTACCTCAAATTTTAATATCCTGTCTCTTTAAATGTAGGTTATATGTATTTATTATCATTTTCTATAAATTCCTATTACTGTAAATCCTCGAGTATAGTCCCCTTGAGTATAAGACACAGGGGATTTTTAGGGGGCTGTACCTCTCTAACTTGAGTCAAGGAGGTCTATATAACATCCTTGGTTTGTAAAAATGTATATGGTAACGTCCTTTATTATTATTGTATATATAACATAATGCAAACATGTAGCTTTTTTGTGCATTTTGTTTACAGAAAATAAAGAAAATATCAGGGAAAAATAAATGTTAAGTAAATTGCCTTTACATATTTATCACTATCAGTTACAAAAGCAAAGCAAAAACATTTATTCAAATCCTTCAAATTCAACATCACTTTCTGCATCAAATAATTTGTTCCTCCGTAAACATGTCAGCATCATTGTAGTGTAAATCTCCGTCATCGTCAGATTCATAGTCAACATCAGAAGATTCACTTTCATTTATTTCTGAATACTTTTATTTTAATAAATGTTGCTTACTGCAAGTTATGGATGTTTCTTTTATGATTTCATTGCTTTCAGGCTTAGCTTAAGGTATTTTCTTGCCCGCCATCACAAAATGCATCTGAATAAACATTGCCGGACAGCAAATAAAGAATTGGACATTGCTTAAAAAATAACTTTCATTTTTAACCTTGTATATAGTACGCACTAGGGATTTTGACCTTTAAATTTTGGGGAAAAAATGCGGATTATACTCGAGGATTTATGGTATTTTGTTTTCTTATTTTGATATCCTTACCTATTAACCTTATAAGTTGTTACTCCTTTTAAACAGAGATTTTTCAGCTACTTGACTCTATATGAGGTGGTTATACTATATCCATATAAACATAAAAATATTTGTATATGTGTATATATGCATATATGTGCATAACCTATTAACCTCTTATCCCTTATGAATTGTTACTTTTCTTGTTTTGTAAATAGATACTTTTCAGTTACTTAATTCTATGCAAGTTGGTTATTCTATATCCATATAAACATAGAAATATTTTTGTATGTGTGCATGTATGCATATATATAAATATGTGTGTGTATCTGTACACATCTTTATTTTTCTAATTCTTGGCTTATAATTAATATATTGATAGCATGTTTATCTTTCTAGTATTCCATAAGTAAATTCCCTGAACAGTCTTTACAGATACCACCTAATAACTAATTAATTAAGTACATAAAAGAATAGTAAACTGATTCTATGTAATCTTTCCTTTTTAATGTTTATAATTGATATATACATACAGTTTGCCTATTATTTGGTTATGATATCATTTTTGAAAATCTTAAATTTTATCTTTATACAACATAACAATATTGTTTATAAACAATCACCCATAATACCCTAAGATAGAATTTCCTCTATATTAACATCCTAGGTTTTATTAGTGTCTTGCCCCTTTACCTGGTAATTAATGTCATGATTTAGAGTTTTCCCCTAACCAGCCCCCTTTTATATACAATTACTTTATATCCAATTGACCACTCCTAATGTCTTCTTTCCTCCCTGAGGAAAAGGGATACATATGACAATATTTATGACCAAATCTAGCCATGAGCTGTCAACTTACTCTTGCCCTTCGTTCTAAACAGACACATTCCACTAGTCTTACATTTAGTAGGTGATAAAGAGATAAATGAATTAGAAATGAATCACAATCCTTTACAAACTATGACCCCAGTGGACTTCTTGCCATTCTTGGCAGTGTAGTCTATTCTTAGTTACAATAGCGACAACATGAATTTTTCCATCTTCTTACTCTGTCAAAGTATATGAGAAAAATTATACTAATGTGTCCAACTGGTTAAAATTCTATTTATTTGTGCAGCTGATGATGGCACTGCTTTTAAATTGATGTAATGGTTGCATTGTTCAATTAAATAGAGCCACTTGAAACTGTCGTACTGCATCACTACTTGATATACTGTTGTTTATTTTGATTATATATATATATATATATATGTATATTATTGCCATGATTGACCGCTAGCCACTAAACTTTTTCATTCTCTCTGTTTATTTTCTCATGTTCCTTTCGGTTGAAGAGCATAGGCTCAAAATGTAAAAGACTTTCTCACCTTCCTGAGCATTAAACTAATGCACCTGTTTGTTGTTTACACACTTGTCTTCGTCTTTTGTTCTTTTTTGTTTTTATAAATTCCAACTATATACATGTGTATATATATATATATATTATATATATATATAATATATACATATATATATATATATATATATATATATATATATATATATATATATATATAAGTTTATGAAAGAATGGAGTTGAACGACTTGTTAACAAATTTCCTTTATTTTCGACATATGTTTCGAAGGCTGCATATTCCTAATTCTGAAGGAATAAGGAGTACATTATGCAGATTTCTCATCAGGAAAGGCAAGGAACTTATGAGTCATTATCGCCATGGGCTCTTTGAGAGCAGTCAGCTAAAAGTTTTTTGTGCATTTTGATGTCGACATAAGTTCCTTGCCTTTCCTGATGAGAAATCTGCATAATGTACTCCTTATTCCTTCGGAATTAGGAATATGCAGCCTTCGAAACATATGTCGAAAATAAAGGAAATTTGTTAACAAGTAGTTCAACTCCATTCTTTCATAAACTTATATTTTTAAAATAAACATACAAATTTCTGCATGAAAGCACGTAGTCTATGCCCTAGTGACGTAGCTTCAACCGTGTTCTTTCTGATGTGAATTTGCTACCCAAGTATTGGTTATCTTTCGAATTATCCTTAATAAGATAATTCATTCAACTACTCAAATATATATATATATATATATATATACAGACACACATATGCATGTGTGGTGGGGTGTCCATGTTACTGTCTCCTTGCCTTGGCATTGCATAATAGGATTTGTGAACAAATATCACGTCTTGCAATTGTCCTTCATTCACAATCTTCCATGAAAACATGTCTGGTTATGGGAAAATATTACCTTTCTTGGAAATGGGTAATGGTTGGTGACAGGAAAGGCATCCAGCTGCACACACACACACAAATGAATAAATATATGCAGTGGGTTTCTTTCAATTTCTACTCACAAGGCTTTGGTAGGCCTGAAGTTATAGTAGAAGACAGCTGCCCATGGTACCATGTAGTGGGACTAAACCCAGAACCATGTAGTTGGGAAGCAAACTTCTTAACAACTGCAAAGAAATTTTTTTTATTATTTAGTCAGAGAGCAAAAGCCTTTGTCTATTGCTTCAGGGTCGCTGAGAGTGAAGAAAAGAAGTAATGAATCTGCAAACAGGAGACCTTGTCTGAATACTCATAACAGTGTGAACTCTGTTAAAGGCACCAAAGGACTAGTTAATGAAGGTAAAACAGATGACAGATCAAATCTACCATGCTAGGACTTAGAGTACGAACAGCAGGAGTAAATAGCACAAGATACCTTCCACTAACACTGAAAATTCTGCCAAAGTGTGGTCTTGGATTCAGTCCCAATGCATTGCACCCTGGGCAAGTGTCTTCTGCTATAGCCCTGGATCAACCTAAACTTTGTCAGTAGATTTGGTAGGCAGAAGCTGAAAGAAGCTTATTTTGTGTATATATTTACATGTATGCATATCGTCATGTTTGTTTTTGTCTCGCACTGCCACTTGATAACCAATGTTGGTTTATTTACATCCTAATAACCTAGTGGATCAACAAAATAAGATCAGTAAAATAATAAGTGCAAGAGTCAATTTGTTTACCTAAACCCTTGAAGGTAGTGCCCCAGTATGGCCATAGTCCAATGACTGCAACAGATAAAAGATAAAAGATAATCCTTTGCCCTGGGCTGGTACTTTATCTTACTGAGCCCACAAAAATGAAACAGCCTCACAGGGTTTGAACTCATTATGAGGAGAGCTGGAGTAAATGCTGCAAAGCATCTTATCCAATATGCTAACTGCTCTGCTAGTTAACCACCTTAAAATGATATTTGACATTATAAGCACTAATTTGGGATAAAATGAAACCCCATAAATATAGCTTCATTGGATGGTTTTGTTACTTATAACATGACAGAGTGCTTACCATTCCGTCTCTTCAAAATAGATTCTATAATATGATTTTGCTTTTGCATTCATAGAATTAGTTCTTGTCACAAACACCAAATTGCATTTTAAATGGGACACCTTTGCTGTTGTGAACATTAGTGAAATAATCTAATCCCTTTGACACTAAGTGATTGATAATGATATATTATCTTATGAAGATTAAATAGTAAATTAAAACAGAAGAAATAAACTTATAGCAATTCATTTGAGAAAAGAGAATGGTAAATATACTTTACTGTAATCATAATATATTATAGCTGCCCAGCAAGAATTGATCTGTGATTCAAATCCTCTCTTTTCTGACTCAAATTGGTTATTATAATATCTAATATTATTTTGAATAGATGTTGTGATAAAGCCCTCTTGAGGGCATTGTAAGCTCACATACACCAAGGGGGAATTCTGGGGTGAGTACTGTGAGTTTAAAGAGATTGGAATTATTCTTGGAAAATTAATATGTAATGCTTTAGCATTTGGCCTGGCCAGATTTTGCCTCTCACAACTACACTACAATGTCAATTTAAAAGGTAGCAATCAGATCAATGAAATCTCAAAGCTACTGGCTAATGCATGATTAATTTGAAACAATGCGAATAAATAAAGCATTACATTTGAAAGAGTAATTTGAATGTCAAACGGTAAAACAAGAAAGAAACAAAAACTTGAATAAGATATACAATAGGGAGGGAGGGAGGGAGGGAGCAGAGGGGAGGGACAAAGGGGATGAGAAAGGGAGAGGGGGAGAGAGAACATGAGTGTGTATGTACATAGATACATATGCACACAATTATATATATATAGATGAGTGTGTTTGTGTATGCATGAGGGTAGAAAATTAGGTGTATGGATATATATAAAATTATAGGTGAGAGAGAGAGATTGGATTCAGCTTGATGGTGGACTAATTATAACAGCTTTTTGGGCATAGAGAATTTGCAAACCAAGCAGAGCCTTTTGTTTTCTAAGTACATGTGCACCTGTCAGAAAAGTACTCTTACAGGGTTCTTGTAATTAATGAATTTTTTAATTATTACTACATGAGTGGCTGTGTGGTAAGAAGCTTGCTTCCCAACCACATAGTTATGGGTTCAGTCCCACTGCATTTTGGGCAAGTGACTTCTGCTATAGCCTCAGACCAACCAAAGCCTTGTGAGTGGATTTGGTAGACAGAAACTGAAAGAAGCCTGTCGTGTGTGTGTGTGTGTGTGCATGTGTGTCTTTGTGTGTGTGTGTGTGTTTGTTACCCAACCAACACTTGACAACCAATGTTGGTGTATTTACATACCCGTAACTTAGCAGTTCAGCAAAAGAGACTGATAGAATAAGTACTAGGCTGACAAAGAATAAGTCCTGTGGTCGATTTGTTCAACTTGAAGGCAGTGTTCCAGCATGGCCACAGTCAAATGACTGAAACAAGTAAAAAAATATTGCTATATAAAGTATATGTGCACACAATTAAATAATCCCTTTGTAACATGTTGTCTACGAATAAATAGGTAACTCAGGCAAACAGAGGTAAATTATTACTATTATTATTATCATTGAGTGAGAGAGCAGTTCATGCCATCAAAGTGACACTGGGGTAAAATATACGAAGCCCAATATACCCATCATGACTACCCGTCTGATAAAGGTACACCAGGCACATGCATCACAACCATATGTGCGCGACATGGTGATCTCATATCAAGATAAACAGCACATGACCTTGCAGGTGGGGCCCAGTTAGAATTTTCTTCAGGTTGAGTAGCCCATCCCGCTCAAACGGTCCCTGAATAAGGGTTGTTTAAGGATGTTGAAAGAACCACCCATGTTTCCAGAGGTGAACTATTCAAACCCCAAAGAATCCCTCTCAACACATGGCTATGATGCTACCCCACTACTTCTGCTCATGATCAGAGATGCACATATCGTCAGCCACTAAGGGACATGCTCAACTGGTTACGGTCAAACAACTGACAAGCAAATTATTATTATTATTATTATTATTATTATTATTATTATTATTATTATTACTTGTCCATGCTATGAAATGACTGGCATTGGGAAGGGCATCTGGCCATAAAAACCATGTGAAGACAGTATAGCTTTTAGTAGTCTTCTGACTTGCCAGCTCCTGTCAAACTATTCAACCCATACTAGTAAGGAACACAGGTGCATTAAATGAGGATGATGACAACTAGTACTGTTGCTGCTACTGATGCTGCTACTGCTGTTATTACTACTGTTGTTGCTGCAAAAACAACAATAAAAGAAAAGCTGAATCGTCTAGATATATTTATCAGAGTCATTTATAAAAAATCTATAATGCTGTCTATACATAATGCTAGTGGGATTTGAATGGGTTAACAGAACCTACATGACTGGACATTTCCCAGACTGTTTTTCTTCTGAAGATGAGCCTTTGTACCTGAAATACAAAGATTTTTTTTTATTAAACTTTCTGCACTGTCAGGAGCTTTCTATTTTCTCTTTTTACCTTCTTTGATGTTACAATGCTTCAAGCAAACTATAACTCTCTTATAAAAATCTATGCATTTTGTTTCATAGACAACGATGATTTATCTGACCACAAAAAATCACTTGAATAGAATTGAGAAACTATCAAAGTACAAAGGTCTTAAATGCCAAATAAGTAAGATGTAAGGTTTGAAAGAAAACAGTACCAAAAATAACTGGTGCACTAGATATTATGAAGAGTGTAAAAACATAAGAAATATTAGAGCAAAAGTTTGAATACCTTGGTGCCTATATCACATTCTAATTTGAAGGCGGAGAGCTGGCAGAAACGTTTGCACGCCAGGCGAAATGCTAGGCGGTATTTCGTCTGCCGTTATGTTGTGAGTTCAAATTCCGCTAAGGTCAACTTTGCCTTTCATCCTTTCGGGGTCGATTAAATAAGTACCACTTATGCAGTGGGGTCGATGTAATCGACTTAATCCCTTTGTCTGTCCTTGTTTGTCCACTCTATGTTTAGCCCCTTGTGGGTAGTAAAGAATTCTATATCTCATTCTAGTTTAGAATTATGATCAGGTAGATATTTAATGTATAACTATTAATAAGGTTGGTAATTTTAGTTGCATCTATATTATTGTGGTGTGGCTGTGTTGTAAGACGTTTGCTTCCTTCAACTATAGCTTCAGGCTGACCAAAGCCTTGCGAGTGGATTCAGTAGACAGAAACTGTAAGAAGCCCGCCATTTGTGTATGTGTGTGTGTGTGTGGTCCCATCACTGCTTGACAACTGGTGTGAGTGTATTTGTATCTCTGTGACTTAATAGTTTACCAAAAGAGACTGATAGAATAAGTACCAGGCTCAAAACAAATATGTTTACTGGGGTCAATTCATTTGACTAAAAATTCTTCATAGCAGTGCCCCAGCATGGCCACAGTCTAATGACTGAAACAAGTAAAAAAAAGTCATTAATGATTATAGGCGTAGGAGTGGCTGTGTGGTAACTAGCTTGCTTACCAACCACATGGTTCCAGGTTCAGTCCCACTGCGTGTCACCTTGGGCAAGTGTCTTCTACTATAGCCTCGGGCCGACCAAAGCCTTGTGAGTGGATTTGGCAGATGGAAACTGAAAGAAGCCCATCGTATATATGTATATATATTTATATATGTATGAGTGTGTGTATATGTTTGTGTGTCTGTGTTTGTCCCCTCAACATTGCTTGACAACCAATGCTAGTGTGTTTACATCCCCGTAACTTAGTGGTTCAGCAAAAGAGTCTGATAGAATAAGTACTAGGCTTACAAAGAATAAGTCCTGAGGTCGATTTGCTCGACTAAAAACAGTGCCCCAGCATGGCCACAGTCTAATAACTGAAACAAGTAAAGGAAAATCATTGATGATCCTCAAAGAACCCTACAATGAGTGAATGTAGGATGTACTTAAAATTCTGTTTTCCCCCTTCATTGCTGTTGCAGCACTGATACATACACCAACATAATTATTCCATTTCAGACTTACCTCCTTAAAAAATACTGTCTTTGCAGAAAATATCTCCACCTGTTGTATGTTGATCTAATGAGCATCAAAGCAGTAAGATCTTATGCACACTGCATTCATGGGAATATCTTAGATCGGAATATTTGAACATCATTCTTTAATGTCGACCAATTTATTCATCTGAATCACAAATTTACTACTTTGATTCTTTCATTAGTTACACAAATTGGTTATTTCTTTTTCCTGCAACTTTGTATTATTGTTATTATTTTTTTTTTTTTTTTTTTTTTGCATACTATATCATTTAACAGTGAAATTCTTCTTATTTTGTTTGCATTGATTATTCCACAAATAATTTCTGTAATTTTCCCTGCTGCTGGGCATTACAAATTCTTGATAATTGTATATGGCTCTTGAGGTTTTTGTGACAAAATATTAAGCTCCATATGATGTTTTACAGTACATTTTCTTGAACTGATATTTGTGTTTTTAAAAAACACTATTTATGTATTTCAAAAGATTTTAATGATGATAAAAGATTTGCCTGCAGAGGAAGCATGTCTAGTATCGAGATGGCTTTCTAATTTCGCAGGCTTCATGCAATCATTCACCAAATACTCATCACAAATTAGGTAGACTTGCTGGTGCTTTGTATACTTAGGAGCAAAAGTAAATCCATATTAAAGAAAAAGTATTGTGCTTCTTATTCATGTTACGGTATCCAGATTTCTTAGAAACTATTAGTTCGGCAATGTTTTCTTCCGTGTGTTCTTTGATAAATTTAAGCATTTAAACATAGGCAAATGCATGGCTGTGCGGTTAAGAAGTTTTCTTCCCAACCACAGGATTTTAAACTCAGGCCCACTGCAGGTCACTTTGGGCAAGTGTCTTCTACTTCCACTGTAGCCCTAAGCCAGCCAAAGCCTTGTGAGCAGATTTGGCAAACTGAAAGACGTCTGTGATATTTATGTATGTATGTATGTATGTATGTATGTATGTATGGTCACTTTCGAGTGCTACTGGTAACATGTAACCCAGTACAACCTGTTGCATGGTCGGGTCGTCGGCGACTAAACCGGCACCCCACCAAGCTTGCTTGGTGAGGAGGGTGTTTATTGGACACCCTGCGGGATGAAAAACAAAACTCATCAAAGGGCGGAGGAACTCTTGAGAGTCAACGACCATCCAATAAATGTCTTAAGGGTGTATCATGTATGGGGACACAGAAATAATCGGGCTGAATACCCAATCGCGCGGTTAAACCATTGGGAGTGAAGGACTCCTAGCCTTTGTTAGGGTATCCTTCGAGGAGAAGGTAACTCAGGTAACTGGGATAACTCCGACATAAAACCTGCGGCTCAGTGGTTACTGATGATGTTGACTTGTTCTTCTTTTCGGATTATGGCTACTGTTGCTTAGTGAGTGGGATTGACTCAGTGCACAGCCTTTCCACACTTTAAAAAAAATCTTATTTCACAGGCATTGCACGATAACGACATTGATTAAGCTTCGTGCAATGGCCATACTCAATAACGAGGGGGCAGCCACCATATATGTATGTATGTACGTAGGTACTTTAAGTCTATTTATGTGAAATGTTTTTGAGTGCACTCATAAAAGCTCCTATGCTGTTTATTTTGGCTACCGCTCATTGTTTCCATCTTCCAGTGTCATTTTATGGAATGGTTATTAGTCTGGTGCTATAGCATTGGACAAGTATAATAATAACAAGAACTTTTGGATGGAAATTCATAACTCCTTAAATACATTGCTATGTACATTCTCCCTTAAAATCCATAGCTTTTGCAAATCATATTTGTAATTTCCCATGGATGGGAAACACAATTAATCCATGAGGTCAGTGGAAAATATGTAACAACACATTAAAGGATTTTTGAATTTCCATCCAAAAGTTCTTGTTATTTATTACTATATATATATATGTTCATATATATATATATATATATGAAATGTTTGTAATATAATTATATATATAATATATAATCCTTATTAATCCTTTCTACTATATGTACAAAGTCTGAAAGTTTGAGGGAGGAGCAACTCTGCCTGCTTGCTGCCTAATTTAATAATATTTTCATTATTTTCAAAATCATTTGTGGAAAAGGCAACATCATTCACTAAAAATATAACAAAGGGTTTAATACACATGTAGCTGTAAAACTCAGACTCCTAAGTACCACAAGACACAAGACCAAATACACTAAAAATCTTTATCATATAAAAATTTCATTACACTAATCTTACGAAACGTAATATTGAAAACAAAATAGAAAAACTCTTGAATGTAAAATTTGATTGCTTCATCAATTGTTGTTGTTTTATCATTTTATCATTCACATTTCCATGCTCACATTGCTTTGACAAAATTATGTTGAGGCAACCCTCACCTGTTTCCAAGGAAAGTAATTTTTCCTCATAACCAGAGATATTTCCATGGAAGATAGGTAACAAAGGACATTCCTTGCATGATGGAAACAGTAAAACACACACACACACACACACATATGTGATGAGTTTCTTTCAGTTTTCATTACCAAATTCAGTCACAAGGCTTTGGTTGGGATGGGACTATAGCAGAAGGTACTTACTCAAGGGATCATGCAGTGGAATTGAACCCAGAGCCATATGGTTGGAGAGCAAGCTTCTTACCACATAGCCACACATGTGCAAACCATCAACAAATGTTTTTACAAAATATAACAGCCATTAAATATTGTTGCTCCCAGAGTGAAATATGAGTATCAAAAGAAAAAAAAAATTAAAGAACAAAAGAAGAAAATGAAGAAAAAGAAAGAAAAGTTAGGACTACCCTTGTTCCATTTATGTTCAACTTTCATTTCAGAACTTACATTTTATATTTTGTAGATAAATTTCTTCCTGTGTTTATTTTAAGTATATATTTTTATACACATAAAATACTCTAATAAACAAAGCACACAAATTTTAGTCTTCTTCATGAAAATTCCAAGACCCCATGAGGGTCATGACCACCACTTAAGAATGATTGTTTTGCACAACCATCATTTAGCAATAAAAGCCATAACATTATTCACACAACCCATGCAAACACAATCATCATCCCACAAATAGTAACACAACTCACAGAGCACTTTTTCTACATGAAGTGGTATCAAAAAGTTCCCGGACTAGTTCTATAACACACCAACAGATGGCAGCACACAGTTGCATGCATGTACTGTGAGAGCTAGCAGTGACCTTCATGAGGGAGTGTACTGAGTGACATTGTTGCTTGTTATGTTTTCGTGATTACATGTGTGCTGTAGTTTGCCATTTTGTCATGGGTAATAATAATAATAATAATAATAATAATAATAATAATAATAATAATAATAATGATAATAACAACAACAATAATGATAATAATGATGATGATGATGTTGATGATGATGATGATATTAATAATAATCCTTTCTATTATAGGCTCAAGACCTGAAATTTGAGGAGAGATGGCTAGTCAATCACATGAACTCCAGTACTCAACTGGTACTCATTTTTTTGACCCTGAAAGAATGACAGGCAACGTCTACCCCAACGGAATTTGAATGCAGAACGTAAAGACAGACAAAATACTGCCAAGCATTTTCTTTTCTACTCTAAGTACAAGGCCTGAAATTTTGGGGGAGGGGAACAGTCGATTAGATCAACCCCAGTACGCAACTGGTACTTAATTTATCGACCCCGAAAGGACAAAAGGCAAAGTCAACCTCGGTGGAATTTGAACTCGGCATGCTAACAATTCTGCCAGTTCACCGCCACAACAATAATAATAATGACAACACCATGATGATGATGATGACAACAATTATTACCTCATATGTAGACACAAGGTCTCAAATTCTGTTAAATCTCAGAAATCGACAGGCACATTACAGATTACTTAATGGACCCCAGAAGGATGAAATGCAAAGTTGACATCAGCAGCATTTGATCTCAGGATGTAAAAAGAATCAAAACAAATACTGCAACACATTTTTGTCTGACATTCTAATGATTCCATCAAACCATTATTCATGGGTAAGATAGCTTCATCAAGGAGCAGGTGCATTAACAAGTAAATTGAAGACAACTTGAGAGATTCAAACAATTACAAGAGATTTTGTGAATGAAACCAGTCTTTTTTCTTTTCCTCTTCAATCTGGTGCTAACAGAAAAGTTTTCAAAGAAACAAGCAATAACATCCACCAAACATTCAATTGTTAGTGAAATTTTCTGCAAACCCCTTCTTTTCTTAATCAAGGAGATAACAAATTAAATTATGCATCCTTATAATTCTTCATTCTTCACCAAGGTGTTTGACAAATTTTAAAAAGTTTGGAAGCTATCTTAATTTTATAAAAATGGCAATTGATTCAATCCATTTTCAATCTTCTCAGATCCCCTCACCGCTACAGTAGGAATGGTGGGGAGCTTTAGTTTATGAAAAATGCTGAGCTGTCTCATTTAGTCAATATGCTCATTCTTCTAGTTACTGATAAGGTCGTATAGAATGACTAACAACTATTTCCTGTATATGAAGGACTTCCAACTGTATAACAAACTGCTGGAATATCAACTGTATTGTGTGCATGGATTTAGTAGCAAAACTGACTGTGATATTTGGTAAGGAAAATTGCACCGAGTGTAAAATTAATAAAACCACCAATGTAATTTTAGAAATAAGAGAATTAGTCTAAACAGTGTTATAAATAATATTGTAGTTAAAGAACAAGAGAGAATAATGTACAAATGTAACAATAACCAAAAAAGCTGCAAAAGAATACTAAAGACACATCAGATGAATATTTAAAACGGAAATGAATACCAAAAATAAGGTAATAGATATCAATTCTCTGGTTTTTCTACTAATAAGTTTCAGATGTAACTTATTAGCTAGAAACTAAATTAATTAGCAAGACTTGAAAATGAAAATGCTGACAGAATTTTGAATATTCCACCCAAAAGATAACAAAGATAGATTATATTTATAAAGTATTCAAGAGAGTAAAGGCCTTTTACGACTAGAAGGTCATGGTTAATTATAACAAAATACAGTCATGAATAAAAGGAAACTGGGTATTACATTAAACTGCATCTGGAAGTGAGTCTCCAGTTTGGGAGTTCTGGAGTTGTGGGGAGCATCCCTTAATTACTACTATTCTGATTCAAAATGGTGGTTTTAAATGATTTCCAAACTAGTCTATTTATTATTACAGGGATTTTTTCTGTTCTCAATCCCTATATTCTGGTTATTTCAATTTTCCAGGTTCTTCTATTTTGGATAATTTCTCAAAAATCTATGTATCATCTTTTAGGACACTTCCTTCTCTACTGGTACTTGACAGTTATATCTAGTTGATTTGCCCTGATCTCCCTGACTGTGTAAAATGGCATACCCCAGAGTATGGTCACTTTATCATCATCTTAAACATTCTCTGATGTATGTTTATATCACCTCATTTCCCTCATGATTCCAAAATGTTGGGCTCCTTAGTTTGAGCTTACTGGCTACAATGAAAGCAATCAATTTAGGAGAAGGAAAATTCCAAAATTAATACCCTAAGCCAGCATGGAAGAGTACAGCTGATGAAATTAAACATGAGGTAGGTTCAATAACATAGATTCATACTACAGAGGCAACTATCTAAACAGTGTTATAAATAATATTGTAGTTAAAGAACAAGAAAGAGTAATGTACAAATGTAACAATAAGCAAAAAAGCTGCAAAAGAATACTAAAGACACATCAGATGAATATTTAAAACTGAAATGAATACCAAAAATAAGGTAATAGATATCAATTCTCTGGTGAGATGGGGGCAAATAAAAGTGTATGATAGAGTTAGTGGTAAATAAAAGTATATGACAAGGTTGAGGGTATTCATCAGTGGAAGCTATGACATCATTATAATAGGAATATATGGTTCAAACATATATAAAATATATATATTATCTCCACAGTTGGAGATAATGGAAATGATGATGATAGAGAATATAAACAGTTTACAGAACATGAACAAAGTCAAACAAAAGTGAATATGCAACAAAGGCTAAACTATCACACAGCTATAACAAGGACTAAGAATTAATCATTCTTTCTACTATAGATATAAGGCCTGAAAATTTTGTGGAGAGGTCTAGTCAATTACATCAACCCCAGTACTTAACCAGTACTGAAAGAATGAAAGACAAAATTGACCTTGGCAGATTTTGCCAGTTTGGCACCTTATTAAAAAATAATAATTAAAGTAGGATGTTGGTAATAAAATCCCATATAGTGTTATAAATGAACAAGACAGAGCAGAGTTGAAATGAAAAAAACATTAATACCAGAAGCCGAAGCCTCAAAGGTGGGACTACTAAAAACTATATAATGAAGCAGAGTAGAGAAAGTAGCAGTACAATATGAGAAGACTTTGAATAAACAATCGACCATATTGGTTTATAGAAGACTATCTGAGCAAAACGAAATAAATAAGAGTAGATGACAGAGATGGTGGCAAATAAAAGTATTTGATAGAGTTAGTGGTAAATAAAAATATATGACAAGGTTGAGGGTATTCATCAGTGGAAGCTATGACATCATTATAATAGGAATATATGGTTCAAACATATATAAAAGGTTTCAAAGAATGTCAAAGTGTCTATATTCTGGGATACATATATTTTTATACATTTCAGACAATGGAAAGTATGCCCAACATTTTAGAATCTTGAGATAAAACATAAATCAGAGAATATTTAAGATGACAAGGTGACTATACACTGGGGTATGCCATTTTATACGGACAGGGATATCAGGGTAAATCAACTAGATGTAGCTGTGAAGGACCACTAGAAAAGGAAGTGCTCTAACAAATGATACATGTTTCTCTAAAAAAAATTTAAAGATTATCCAAAATAGAAAAATCTGGAAAATAGAAAAAACAGAATATAGAGACTGAGAACAGAAACAATCTTTGTAACAAGATAATAGTTTGCAAATCATTTAAAATGTTGTAGAAAAATATATAACCAAAACACAAGAACTTACAAATATACACAGCACACAGAAATTATATCAGCAGACAGTGAAAATATCTTATGTATAAATCTTTCAATAAAATAAAGACAATTAATAAATACATAAACTAACAAGACTTGGAACATTCCCAGTTTTCCAATAGCAACAGTTTTCCAATAGCTGCTTCATGAGAGTAAAAAACACATTTGGTATGTAATAATAACAATTATTGGACAGACCATCCAGCCCCAACAATTTGCTCACTGCTGAATTGATCAACATGTTTGCTGTTTCATCAACTGCAATAGGTGTTTCATAGAATTCTGAATCTTTGGCTGACAATTCCAGCAGAATGTCTACTTAGGCACTGAAGTCCACCATTTCTAGTCTATCATTCCTCACAAAGTTTTGCAAAGTGCCACTGAAAACCATACACATCTTCTTGGAATTGGATAGTGTCAGCCTGCTGCAGTCTGCCAAAGACTGAATTATAGATTTGCAGCCACACAACATCTCTACTACACAATCCCATCTAATGGTGATGGCACCTTCATTTTTCAGAGCCTGTACCCTAGAATAAATAATGCCCCCTTTGTATTTTGTGTTGAGATAGTAATCAAATATCTTTCACGTCAGAATCATGTAGTAAATAATACCTTTTCTGTTCAGTTTTAATTGACTGATCCCTTCTCTAATTTTTTAGTTTCTGTTGCTACAGCTTTACTAAAATGCATAGATTCTGCTCCTGTTTTCATTTTTAGTAGGACACACAAACTGTTATTAATAATTGTGACCCTCAATCCTTGCCTAATTAATTTTCTGAACCCTGAAATCTTTGCACTTTGGGAAAGACGCATTCAGTTTCTAATACAAAGGACCCTGTTTTTTTTTTTTATTTTATCTCAGTTGGCTATACACTATGAATTTATGTTCTGTGAAGCTAATTCTTAAGCAATGGACAACTTACATTATTCCTTATCAATTAACTTAATGAAAACTATGCTTCAGTATGACCTGGATTACCCATTACAGTTTATCTGGATTCACATCCTTGTAGTCCAGAAATCCAGACAATATCTGTCAATGAACTGGAAAAACTTGAGAAGATTTACAGAACACTTACACTTGTTCTCTTATCAGTTACTCTAACACAATCTGTGCATGTGTCTAAGATAATATTCCAGTCACCCTCTAATATAAATGACTGAGATGCTCCAAAACTAGCCTGTACATCACTAGAGAAATCTGAGCTTCCAGTTCCTGTTAGGGCATAAATAGCTCCACTCTAAAAGTATTACCACCTCAACTGCTGCTCATGTCTAGGACCACTAACTTTCAATCCATGTTTAGGAATATCATATTTTATCTCTTCTCAGTCCATGCCTTTCCAAAACACCACAATCACACCACTTGATCAACGCTAACCAAAAGCAACAGAAAATCTTGGATTGACCAGAGAGAGAATGAATGAATAGAGCTCAGAAATTCTGGCCTCAATAGTAGTCACCACAACTGAACTCAATGAACTAATATCAGTTAAACAGATGCCCCCTGCTTCCACACTAACCCAGACCACATGCATTTAATCATCCCACACCTAACTATGACATGTTAGCTTGCAAAAGACTGGGGAAAGCCATCTACCTTGTTTTAAGTGTTAAGTAATCTGAAAGTCTGGTATTGTTTGTCTTGGTGAATACTCAAAATGTTCTTCAAACATCTTCAACTTGGAAAATGATTTCTTATAGAGACACAAGACCAGAAATTTTGGAGAAGAAAGAGAACAGCTGAAATTATGCTGATCTCCAGTTGTTCACTGGTACTTATTGGCCTTGTGCCTATAAAAGAAATCATTATTACTATTATTACAAGTAGCAGCAGTAGCAGTATTGATGATGATGATGATGATGATAATGATGACGACGACGACGACTACGACGACGACGATGATGATGATGATGATGATGAAGACAGCTTTATTTAAATGATAGTTAAGTATCTCTTAATTATCATGTTATTTCAATAAAGAAACCAGTATGGTGCAGCATATTTTGAAGAGGATAAATGAGATTATTTCAATCATACACAATTAGATAGATAATTAATTAGAAGCAATAATCGCAGAAACAATCAATATGGAAACAAAATTTTTTTTAAAGTCTCTGGCAGATTGAAAAGGAAATCAGAATTTTAAATGAAATAAATGGACAAAAGCAAACGAAAGATATAAACAGCCTCTGGATAGTGACTATGAGCTGTTTACTTAAATGATTTAATAAAAATAGTAAATCTTTCTTATATATGTAACCTAGTTTATTCTTAAGTTAGAGCCAATGATAACATACTAATTGTAACAAACATCATCTAATGAACGTTATTCATTCTTCCTACTCAGTCCAGGCGAGCAGATGCACGAAAACAGCAGCAGTTGCATCAATAATCACTATAGCTCCTGCCCCACTCTCTTCCGAAGATATTGTGCAGTGTTTGCATGGCAGCAATAACTCTTGCAGTAGAACACTGGTTATTGCACTTTGACTGAATCCACCGTGCCTTTCTTTTGTTGTGGCCATTGTCAGAATTTGCTTGGCATACAAAATCATACAGAAACACAGTCGCCATTTATTGCCTTCATCGCTACTGACATCACTACCATTGTTGTCGTCGTCATCATTGTTGCTGTCATCATCGTCATCATTGTCATTGTCGTCAATGTCGTTGTTGTTATCATCATTGACATCATCATTCTAATCATCATCATCATCGTCATTAGCATCACCATCATCATCATTCTAATCATTACTGTCATCATCATCATCATCATCATCACCATCATCATCATCATCATCATCATCATCATCGTCATCATCATCATCATCATTCTAATCATCGTCATCATCATCGTCAGTAACATCACCATCATCATCATTCTAATCATCACTGTCATCATCATCATCATCATCATCACTATCATCGTCATTAGAATCATCATCATCATCATCATCATCATCATCATCATCATTCTAATCATCACTGTCATCATCATCATTCTAATCATCACTGTCATCATCATCATCATCATCATCGTCATTGTCATCATCATCATTTTTACATCCAATGTTTTCATACAAGCAAACGTTGGATAAGACTTTTTGAAGCAATATTGCATGACCAAATGCTCTTCTTGATTCCAACTTCTCCTTGTTTTCAACTAAAGTATGCAACAAGTCTACATATTAGTTCAAACCCTGGAGTTGAATTTTTTTTTTCAATTAGAAAATGTTTTGCAAACAACAACTGGACTTTTGGTAGATTGAGTTATGATGTCAGCAAAAATTTATCTAATAAAATTATGCATCAACAACTGATGGATTTTCAAATGATGACATCACCACATATCTGACCAATCAGATTTGTTCTGGAATGAGTGAGTAAAAATTTAAAAGTGCTGTCAGTCCTAACACTAGCATGTTCCCTGCTTTTGCAGTAATATTCTTGATTTCCAGAGAACACACATATTATTACTATGAACAGAACTTTCTGATATTGCTCATGTTTTTCATTGGATCATCATGTCCAATACAAGTTTTTCACAATAAACGTATGGTGAATCAAAAGTGAACAACTACTCTTTTCAGTCAAGTAACTTTCCATTCATTCTATTCATCTTATTGTTAAAGGTATTTTATTTATTATATTTCACGACTTTTCACATGTTGAACAGTTGAGCTTCAGGACATACACACACATTATTGCTACTTGTCAATACCAAGACATTCAGAAATAAATACATGAATGCATGCACATAATTTCTTTGTGCATCCTTCCTTTGCATCTAGCTTATACTAGCATCTAGCATAGGGAAACAAATACTAGCATGAAAATGAACAAACGAATAATAATAATTAATTCAACATACTTTAACTGAGGCAATATTAGATCCACTGCATGTTATAATTTTGGTGATACAAAACTGGTTAGAAATATATGGAAAGACTGAAAGAATAGAAAAAATGTGTTGAGAGATTAGATGAAATTGTAGCATTCAACTATTACTATATTTAACAACTATTGTCCTCTCAGACATATTCAATTCACTGTATTCCTTAAAAATCTTGAAGAGAGAGAGAGAGAGAGAAAGCTTTCAATATGAAAAATAAATAAAATAACAAAGATAAAAAATAATCAATAATTCTGAATCAGGACTCAAACATATGATGTTCTTACGTATATCATATGGAAACTTTATATCAGTAAAAGAAAACTGCTAAGGTCCTTCAAGAAAAAGGAATCTCTATATATTTGAAGGCTGCATTGAATAAAATATAATATAAGGTCACATAACAGAATGTTCTATTATGAAAAATATTATTATATTTTTTTTGTCAAAATGTAATTAGAAATAGTGTGTGTTATTTAGAAGTGTATTTCCCAATCGTGTAATCATGTGGTTCCAAGTTTATTCTCAATGTATAACATACTGGGTAGGTGTTTTTATCATTCTGTTATCAATGGAATTTTGGCAGAGAAAGTGAGAAAGTACAGAAACCCATTAATATATATATATGTATATATATATATATATATATATATATATACATATATATATATATGTATATATATGTATGTATATGTTTATATATATATATATATATATACGTGTGTGTGTGTGTGTGTGCATATATACATACGTATATGTACATACCTACATATATATGTATATATACATGCATATATGGGTACAGCACATAAAAAAAACATTGAACACAATGAGAACCGAAAACATAAAAACAAAAACATAGAGACAAACTTTTTTCGAACAACGAAAAAAACAAACAAAGAAACGAGACATACAATATATATATATATATAGGCACATGAAAAGCAACATTCGAGTGAGGTCGTTGCCAGTGCTGCTGGACTGGCTCCTGTGCAGGTGGCATATAAAAACACCATTTGAGCATGGCCATCATCAGTACTGCTGGCTGGCCCTCATGCTGGTGGCATGCAAATGCACCCACTACACTCTCGGAGTGGTTGGTGTTGGGAAGGACATCCAGCTGTAGAATCTCTGCCAGATCAGATTGGAGCCTGGTGCAGCCATCTGGCTCATAAGTCCTCAGTCAAACCGTCCAGCCCATTCCAGCATGGAAAGCGGACGTTAAGCGATGATGATAATCATCGCCATGATATATTTAGGTTAGCTGAAACATGTTTGTCACATATTTCAACTACTAAAAGCAAATACACTGCAGTTACCATGGAGAAAATATTTCTCTTATAATTAAAAGGTGTGAAAACACCCAGTCCGATCAGTGTCGGAATCTCAGACATCAATGTTTTGAGTTTTTGACTCTTGTCAAGAGTCTACTGGTTTTACAGCAATTGTAAAAACTAGAATGAAAACGTTCAGGTCAAAATACAGGAAGAAAAAATTTTTTTAGCTCATTCGAATTATGCCTCTTGACTTGGGAGTAAAAATTATCTCCATGGTACAATCTTTTAATCTTTTACTTGTTTCAGTCATTAGACTACGGCCATGCTGATGTACCACCTTGAAGAAATTTAGTCGAATGAATCAACTCCAGTATTGGTAGTCGAAAAAATCAACCCCATAACCTGGTAGTTATTCTACTAGTCTTGTTTGCTGAACTGTTATGTTATGGGGACATAAACACACCAAAACCAGTTACCAAGCAGAAGTTGGGGACAAACACACACAAACACACTTACACATATAAGATGAGTTTCTTTCAATTTCTGTCTACCAAATCCACTCACAAGATTTTGGCCTACCTGAGGCTATAATAGAAAGCACTTCCCCGAGGTGTCATACAGTGGGACTGAACCCAGAACCTTGTAGTTGAGAAGCAAACTTCTTACCACACAGGCACGTGGTATGGGGAATATTTACTTGTTGGGCAGGCCCAGGGTAAGGTTCGTTTACAGTGGATAAGATGCAAAGTGGTGTGAAGTGGAGATGGGAAAGTTGGGACAGGACTAATTTTAACATTGTGTTGTTGTGTACATGGATAGTGTGTCTACATGTATATATACCTCACAGTTGAGTGTGGCAAGTCTTGTATTAATTGTTCAGATTTCAGTGATAGGGTTGGGGAACAGTGGTAGTGCTCTAATGTTTATAGTCATAGTGTTTTCAGTCAGTTTGCTAGGACAAATCTGTCTTCATAAGGGTTGGAGCAGAAAACCTTGCTTTTTCATTTAAAGTAGATACATGGACAGAAAGAGTTCTTTAGTATGATTCTTTTTCCAGCCAAGCAGAACCTGTACTTCTTTCTACTGTTAACGTTGTTAAATGCGAGGAACTGGTAGAGCAGTGCAGAAACCAGGGGTGGAAGGCATGTTGCTCGATAATAGTAGTGGAGTGTTGAGGTTTTGCGGGGCATTCATTCTGCAAACTACTGACTGGACTTGGAGTTACTGGTACAGCAAAGGAAAAGGCTATAAATTCCATTACTGAAAGTGCAGAGAAGGCCACAAAAGGGCTTTGGATAAAGAGGGCAGACCAGTGGTTTGCTGCTTTTGGGATGCAAGCCAGGACTTGCTCCCTCTAATTGGGTCAGCTGTGCAAGTGGGGTCTGATATTGAAAGACCCCAAACCAACAGAAATCCCAGAGATACCACTGGTGATGTTTCAGTTTCCATCAACCAAATTTATTTACAAGGCTTTGGTCAGTCTAAGGCTATAGTAGAAAGACATGTACCCAAGGTGCCATGCAGTGGGACTGAACCTGGAACCATGTGGCTGAGATGCAAACTTCTTACCACACAGCCACAGTTGTGCCTAGTTAAAAATCTTAAAAATAGTATCTTATTGACCTTATATTTAAAAGAGTTATCACAAAGATTAATAGAAATAGATTTATTTGAAGTGAAATTAAATGAATCTGTATTTGATTATAAAAACCTCATCTTTTACATTTCTTACACAAAAGGTAAATAACAGTAAGCAAGAAAAATGAGGGTAGTCATGGTGGTAGTGGTCATGGTAGCAACAGCAGTGGCATTGATAATGATGACATTGACGATGTCGATGATGATAATGATGATGATGATGACAATGACGATGGCGATGATGATGATGATGATGATGATGATGATGATGACAGTGGCAGTGATGGTAGTGATGCTAGTGTTGGTGGTGATATGGTAGTGTTGGTGGTGGTTCTAGTTACAGTGGTGGTGATAGTAGTGGTATTGATGATGAAGGTGATTGTGGTGGCACTGAGGATGATCACAGTGGTGATGATGATGATGATGTCACTGATGATGATGATGATGATGAAGGCAGTGGTAGTGATGGTGGTGGCATTGACGATGCTGATGATGATGATGATGATAATGGTGGTAGTAGTGGATGATAATTGGTGGTAGTGATGCTGGTAGATGGTGAGCGGTGGTTGAAATGGTGGTGGTAATGATGACATTGATGATGATGATGTGACGGTGACAATGAGAGCAAGAGCACTGGCAGCAGTAACAGCAGCAGCAGTGGCAAGGGTGGGGGTAATAGAGACAGCAGCAGTGGTAGCAATGGTGGTGACAGTGGGGGTAGCAGTACTGATGATGATGATGATGATGATGATGATTAACAATGATGATGTAAAGTAGGCGCAGGAGTGGCTTGCTTACCAACCACATGGTTCCGAGTTGAGTCCCACTGCATGGTATCTTTAGCAAGTGTCTTCTACTATTGCTTCGGGCCGTGCAAAGCCTTGTGAGTGGATTTGGTAGACAGAAACTGAAAGAAGACCATCGTATATATGTATATACATATATATATATGTATGTGTATATGTGTGTATATGTTTGTGTATCTGTGTTTGTCCTCCCAACATAACTTGACAACCGATGTTGGTGTGTTTACTTCCCTGTAACTTAGCGGTTCGGTATAAGGGACTGATAGAATGAGTACTAGGCTTACAAAAAATAAGTCCTGGAGTCGATTTGCTCGACTAAATGCGGTGCTGCAGCATGGCCGCAGTCAAATGCCGGAAACAAGTAAAAGAGTGAAGGGTAAAGAGTAAATGATGATAATGATGATGAAGACAATGACAGCGATGATGACAAGAGGGATGACAATGATGATAACAATAAATGATGATGATGATGATGATGATGATGACGATGGTGTTGATGATGATTACGATTACAACATCAGTGATGATGATGATGATGATGATGATGATGATGATGATGATGATGATGTTGGCGATGGTGCTAATCAACGGGCAATTCCCAGTAAATCTTGTAGCTAGTAACCTATTTCTTTTCTCTCCAAAACAAAGGAAACCAAGAAACGATTATCCTTTGAATCCAAAAAAGCAGTAAACTAAAACATTTTAGATCTATTTCTACTAAACAATTACAGCATTTTTTGTGGATATTTTGTCTTTTTTTTTATTTTAGTTTATTCATTTTTATTTTTATTTTTATCCTTCAACAAAGTACATTTTCGATTGACAAAAGTATGGATATGTGAACTTTTGTCAAGATAATCATTTGTCTGGTTCAGCAAATACAATATTTTATTAGATTTGTCAGATCTTCTGCAATAATTGATTATGTGCCAAATCTGATTAAATTGTCAAGAACTTTTTCCCCAAGAATATTTTGATAACAGTTCCAAATAAATGGTATTTTCTTGTGAACATGTTGAGATTTAAGCATTTTGAGAAAGATAAGTAGACGCAAAAATAATATAGTAATAATAATAATAATAATAATAATAATAATAATAATAATAATAATAATAATAATAACAACAATAATAATAATGATGATGAGGATGATGATGACAAAAAGCCATGAACTGCAATTTAAGAATTTCTTTCTTATTGTTTTCACTTGAAATTTTAAATTGAATTTTTATATGAATGCTCATAAGTGGGTGTTAGTAGTTATAATAGTGGTGGTTTTGGTGGTGGTGGTTACGGTTGTGGTAATGGTCGTAGCAGTGGTGGTGATGGTTGTGGTTGTGCTTGTGGCAGTGATGGTTATGGTTGTGGTTGAGGTGCTAGTAGTGTTTGTCATTGTAGTGGTTGTGGTGGCAGTGATGATGGTTATAATGGTAGTTGTAGTGATTACACTGGTGATGGTAGTAGTAGTAGAGGTGGTTGTGGTAATGCTAATGGTTGTGGTGGTGGTGGTGGTTACAGTTGTGGTGATGGTTGTGGCAGTGGTGGCTATGGTTCTGTTGGTGGTTGTGACAGTGGTAGTTATGGTTGTGGTTGAGGTGGTAGTAGTAGTTGTCATTGTAGTGGTTGTGGTGGTGGTGGTGGTGGTGGTTATTGTTGTGGTGATGATTATGGTGGTGTTAATGATTACAGTGGTGGTGTGGTGGTGGTGGTGGTGGTGGTGGTGGATTAGCTGAAACAGGATAGAACCATGCAAGCACATTTCATTTAAATCTAATTGTCAATATATCCGAAGAGGAAATGTTGATTTCTAACATTGGTACATAACTACTAATTCAAAAGCAGCAAGGGAGTGAAGTCAATTGAATCAACACCACCCTCACATTGTTTTATTGACCAAAATGGGATAAATGCACTAACTACATCATTGGATAACATCTACTTTTATTTTTTATCTTGTTTCAGTCATTAGACTGTGGCCATGCTGGAGCATTGCCTTGAAGAATATTTTGCTGAATGAATTGACCCAAGGAGTTATTTTTTAAAACCCTGTGGTGGTGGAGGTGGACAACAAAGGCACATGCATATATACATACATATATATATAATTAAATAATAAGGGTAGAAATTGATATTAATCAATTAAAACCAGTGGCTTAGCATATTTAAAAATATCCAAAGATTAAAGACAAGAGGAAAGACCATACCCATTTCTTTATTACCCACAAGGGGCTAAACATAGAAGGGACAAACAAGGACAGACATAGGTATTAAGTCGATTACATCGACCCCAGTGCGTAACTGGTGCTTAATTTATCAACCCCGAAAGGATGAAAGGTAAAGTCGACCTCGGCGGAATTTGAACTCACAACGTAACGGCAGACGAAATACCGCTAAGCATTTCGCCCGACGTGCTAACGTTTCTGCCAGCTCACCGACAAGAGGAAAGACCATACCACAAAGCTTTTCAACAAACTAAAGCATCCCTTCCAACTGAACATGCTTTGGTTTTTCTCAGACAAAAAAAATTTCAGCCAGGATCAGATGGTGAACACACCGAACAACCATTGGTTTGCTATGTCTCCAAAACGTGTTCTGAAAGGGATAAAAATCAAACCTCCAGCCAACATCATCATGTTTGGAGTGATCACTAGTGATGACAACGTTATGCATCCATTCATCTTCCCACCCGGCCTCAGACTCAACACGGAGGCTTACATCAAGTGCCTGGAGGAAGTAGTGCTGCTCTAGGCCAAGAGAGTGGCCATTGAAAAACCTTATGTCTAGCAACAGGACTCTGCACCATGCCACACAAGCAGGAGAACCCAGTCATGGCTGTCAGACAATTTCTACGACCACATCAACCCTAACATTTGGCCACCTAACTCCCCAGACTGCAACCCCTTTGACCATTATGTGTAGGGTGCAGTTGAGCAAGAGATCAACAAAATTCCTTGTAACACCAAAGATGAACTAAAGGCAAGGATTATGGTAGCATTCACCAACTTAGACAAAGAGATCATCCAGAAGAGCTGCAGGGGATTCTGAAGTTGTCTGGAGGCTGTGGTTGAAGCCAATTGTGATTTTATTGAATAAATTTACTCTTTAGCATTTCAAGATATTTTAATGTAACTTTGGTGAATATATCTGTTAAAATGAAATGTTGGTGTTATTTAGCTAAGACTAAATTTTCTATTAGCAAGAAAGGAGATAAGATTCTCATTCCAGCTGGCAAATGGCCCTGTTCAATATGCAGAAAAAGAAAAGGAAAAAATGAGATGTTAAGCAGAAGAAGATGGTGGGAAGAAGATGGCAGGCAATGATGTGCTCAGCCATGCCCCACCGTCATGATTGCAATGGTATTGACATGGAGAATGGCCAACGACATTCACGACAGCTGCCACTCCATTTCATGAGTCTCATTTCTCAGGTGGGCTGTTGTTATCCCGATTTCATGGAGGAAATCAGTAGTGTAGGGTCCAAGAACACCTGAGGTCTTGATGGCCACTAGCACAAACTGATAGCAGCCAGTCAGGCCTCTGCATTTATTTTTTTTATTTTTTGCATTACAGGTGACAACACCCAAGCTTGAAGCAGATGCAGCAAGATTGGAACCAAAGGATGTGTCACTGCATGTCACATCTAGGGATCTGCTTCCCTCAAACGAGAAGGTTGTTCCATTGGGGTATTTAACAACCTTCACAGTCATTGTTGTTGTTGTTAAGCAACAAGGCGGGTAAGGATGATTAGGGGATGGTCTAGGGCTTAAGGGCGGGAGACCCCAGACCTTGGAAAAAAAAAGGTCGTCTTGTTGCAGTCGAGGGCTCTTCGTTGACGCCCGACACCACTGGGAGGTGGCCCTTGAAGTCACTGGAAATGGAGATCTCCAGGTCCAAATTCTTGAACAGCACTCCACAGTCATGACCTATTGGCTCCAGTTGAAATGGGAAGCCAGCTACATCAAGGCCCCTTCTAATTATGTCATTCAGAGTGGTGTGCCAAGGAAATCAGCCTGTGCATTGGTTGCTGGATAATTGATGCAGGTTGAATTCATTGACTACCACTCCGTAATGACATTTCTGCAGCTCACACCCATGGAGACTGAGATGTTGGATCACTCCAATAAGAGTGCACTCATCCTCTCTTTTTCTTCAGTTCTCCCCTTCCCTTCTACTATAATTCTTTCTCTCCCTTTTCCCCTCCTTCCCACACATAGCTACAAAAATTATAAGGTATTGTATTTTATGCTTATAACTAGCAATTAACTCAGTTTGATTGATCATAGCAGTTACTTATGCAAAATGACATTTTGCTTGTAAAAGTACCTTCTATTTTGTAGCAGACGTCACAGATGTTCAATGAGTTCATATTTGACAACATTGCCCATAAATATATAGTTACATAATCCATTTGATACAAACTTGCCTGAAGTTGCCACTTGTTCTGTTACACTAAAAATCCCTATTATAAAATGTTCATACTTCAATTAAAACGTTCTGACTTAATTTAATTTAAGAGCCTCTTGATAAGTAATTTTCCGGCTTGATAACCAAAAAATTAGTTATTTAAACAAACTTTCTCCAGGTTCGTTAATTATTTTCAGAAATAACTGAAACTTAAAGCCAGCTTCAGAAGTTAGCCAAGGCAAAACTTCAAAGGATACCATTTTCAAATGTTTAAAAAACTTGCTAAAATGCAATTAAAGATAATTTAAAATATAAACACTACATAATAAGAATATCCTTGATTTGCAAATATCTTAGGAAGTTTTACATTTAGAATCAAATCTGTGTAGAATATTCTCTTCATTATTGGCTTGAAAGGGTGTGAACTCTCTGGTCATTTTGATGAATATTTACTGGTGCTAAACCATTGAATCTTTCTTCCTTCATGGTTCTTCAACATCATGTGTTCACTCTTCACTGCACAGATAATAGATCTTCGTTTTTTTTTATTGAACTAATTAGCAGAAAACAGAGTAACAAGTTCATATATAAACAGTTAGCGAAAGCAAAAGCACATTTTGGATCTCTTTTACTATTTTACTCTTTTACTTGTTTCATCATTTGACTGTGGCCATGCTGGAGCACCGCCTTTAGTCCAGCAAATTAACCCCAGGACTTATTCTTTGTAAGCCTAGTACTTATTCTATCATTTTTTTTGCCAAACTGCTAAGTTACGGGGATGTAAACACACCAGCATAGGTTGTCAAGCGATGTTGGGGGGACAAACACAGACACACAAACATATATACACATGTACATATATATATATATATGTGTATATATATATATATATATATATATATATATATATATATATATATATATATATATATATATATATATATATATATATATATATATCATCATCATCATCATCATCATTTAACGTCCGCTTTCCATGCTAGCATGGGTTGGACGGTTCAACTGGGGTCTGGGGAGCCCGAAAGCTGCACCAGTCCAGTCAGATCTGGCAGTGTTTCTACAGCTGGATGCCCTTCCTAACGCCAACCACTCCGAGAGTGTATATATATATATATGTATATATATATGTATATATATATATGAATAAAAAATGGAGTTAACGCAGGTTTAAACAAATATTTTACTTTCTACATATGTTTCGAAAATTCCACTGATACTTATTCAAAAGAATAAAAGATATAAACAATGCAATCTTCTCTTCGGGAAAGTGAAAAAACGAAACTCGTCAATACAACATTTTAGCAAAAAATGATGGATTCGTATAGCGATAGACAGAACGCTATTAATATTCAACGCAAACACAAAGTTTCAACCTTTATAAACAAGGAGTTACAACATCTTTACTTGTGAGATTTTTGCTGCCCTGGTAACTATTTATTTATTTTTCCGTGTTAATTGTTAACAAGGTAAAATACACTCATCTATTTGTATATATATATATGTATATATATATATACATATATACGATGAGCTTCTTTCAGTTTCTGTCTACCAAATTCATATACAAGGCTTTGGTTAGCCCGAGGCTATAGTAGAAGACACTTCCCCAAGGTGCCACGCTGTGGGACTGTTTAATATCTTCACTACAGGAGTTCAAGTTCTGCTGAGGCAAACATTGCCTATCATCCTTTAGGGGTTGATAAAATGAAGTATCAGTTGAGCATATTATGAATGGTTTTCTACAAAATAGCAAGAATAACAATAAAGCATTCCATTTTGACTTAATATATGAAGTTAGAAATTATTTATTTCAACCACATCTGCACTTTCTGAAACCAAGGAGCTTTCTGGGTCAGACATTCCTCTTGGACAATCACTTATGATACAAAGATATATTAGTGATATGAGATGACTTTTTAGCCAAATAGCCAATTATGTAGTGTTTCTGTTTCATATATTCATTCCTTGATGAAATTTTTATGTTAGTCTGACTGAAAATCAGTCTGGTTTTGTTTAGACTTTGCCAACTTGTAGTGTGAGCTTTACATAAAGTTTATGGTGTGGAATCAATATTATATGCAGTTGACAAGAATCTTAAAGATTCAGGGATGTCAGTTGACAAATTATGCAAACAGAGATATGATGTTTTCTCTTCCATGAGTGTGAAAGTAAACAGAAAAGCAGAATTTAGAAAAATAATCTAAACTGTATATCATCATCATCATCATCATCATCATCATTAAACATCCATTTTCCGTGCTAGCACGGGTTGGACGGTTCGACCGGGGTCTGGGAAGCCAGGGGCTGCACCAGGCTCCAATCTGATCTGGCAGAGTTTCTACAGCTGGATGCCCTTCCTAACGCCAACCACTCCGCGAGTGTAGTGGGTGCTTTTTACGTGCCACCTGCACAGGTGCCAGGGGGGGTCCGGCATCGGCCACGATCGGTTGGAGCTTTTAACGTGCCACTGGCACGGAAGCCAGCCAAGGCGACGCGGGCAACAGCCACATTCGGATGGTGCTTTTTATGTGCCACCGGCACAGAAGCCAGTCGAGGCGGCGCTGGCATCGGCCACATTCAGATGATGCTTTTTATGTGCTACCGGCACAGAAGCCAGTCGAGGCAGCGCTGGCAATGGCCACGTTCAGATGGTGCTTTTTATGTGCCACCGGCACAGGTATCACAACTACTATTTCCATTGATATTTATTTCGATGTTCATGTTCATGTACTTGACTCAACAGGTCTCCTCAAGCACAGCAGGACGTTCTGGAATCCAGGGTGCTTTGAATGGGCAGGGGCTATGCGGAACTGGTGCAGGAAGCAGCCCGGGTCTTTGCAGTCACAGCATATCTCCAGAGATCTCGGTCCTTCGCCATTGCCTCAGTGAGGCCCAATGCTCTGAGGTCATGCTTGACTACCTCATCCCATGTCTTCCTGGGTCTACCTCTCCCCCTGATACCTTCAACTGTCTGGGAGTGGCACTTTTTCACACATCTCTCCTCATCCATCCGCAGTACATGACCATACCATCGCAAGCGTTGCTCTTGCACACCACATCTGATGCTTCTTATGTCCAGCATTTCTCTCAGGGTGCTTACCCTCTGTCGTGTGTGCACACTGACATTACACATCCAGCGGATCATGCTAGCTTCATTTCTTTCAAGTCTACGCATGTCCTCTGCAGTCACAGCCTATGTTTCACTACCATGAAGCATGGCAGTTCACACACATGCATCATACAATCTACCTTTCACTCTGAGTGAGAGACTCTTTGTCGCCAGTAGGGGTAGGAGCTTTCTGAACTTTGCCCAGGCTATTCGTATTCCAGTGGTGATACTCTCTGAGCATCCACCTCCACTACTAACTTGGTCACCCAGGTAGCGAAAACTATCAATTACTTCTAGTTTCTCCCCCCTGGAGTGTAATGGAATCTGTTTTCTGAGTGTCTGTGGTGTCTATTGTCCCTGTGCATCTGCCGCACATGAAAGCTATCTTATCAGTTAATTTCCCTATGATGTTGCTGCACCTCTTATGCGTCCATAGCTTACATTGGGTGCATCTTATGGAGTTTCTACCTACACCTTTCCTACAGATCGAGCAGGGTCACCTGCCCGAGGGTGTGTGTGTGCTGAGTTCGCCTTTCTGCTTACTATAACTTTGGTCTTCGCTACATTTACTCTAAGGCCCTTTGATTCTAACCCTTGCTTCCACACCCGAAATTTCTTTTCTAGTTCCGGTAGTGATTCTGCTATATCTAGGTACAAAATATTTTGTGCACTCTCACTCCCATCAACTACAAAAGTGATCGTTAAAAGCTACAAAAATAGACCTTCCTTCAAGTATGCCATAGCTATTCTGATAAGTTTATCAAAGTTTCTTTTGGACAATGCTAAACATAAAGAATATTATGAAAAGACATGTTATTCGCACTGGTTGTCATTTAGGTTTTACTTGGATTTAGTCAACCATTACTGGTAGTTTAACAGAATATTCAGTATTATTAAGAAATTGTGCATAATAAAATAATAATAATGAAATTATTGTATACAGTGCTCAGGTGCCCCACAACTTGTCAAAAGTGTGTATAAAGTATATGCAGTAATGTACAAATGTCTGGGAAGTGAACAGTGTATGAGTCAGATACATGCTTGCATGTGTATGGAGGGGAGAAAATCAGGTATTGTGTCGGCGAATCTCAGGAAGCATGGAAGTTTTGAAGGGTGCAGTGCTCCAACAACTAACAACTGATGCTGGCAGTTTGTTCCATACTTCAGCAACTCTTAGCTTCTGAAAGTCATGGGAGCTGTGCTGTTTTCTGACTTTGTAAACATGTCCCCGGGCGTTAGACAGGTGGAGTTTGAAAAGGTGCTCAGAGTTATTGTTAGTAAGATGGTTAATAATCAAGTACAAGAATCAATATCAGTTTAAGTAGACCAAAGACATGACTATTCTGTTTCATGATATTAATAACTGGGCAAAAATAGTTGCAAAAGAATTAACATGGTGTCCATAAATAGTCAATGAAATGGCAGCCAGTCAGATATCAAATATCCTAAGCAATTAATACTGAAGAATATTATTGCTGAAATATTTTCTACACTTTATCAGTTTCATTGTACTCGTGCTATAAGTAAAGGTTCTACACTAACTATTCTACAAGTTCAGCATATAGTTTCCTGCAAATTCAATCAAATGACATCTCAAATTTTAACATAAGCAAAAAGCAATACCACTATGTAGAGAAATATTGGCTTCAAATTTTGACAAAAAGCCAATAAATTCAGGAGAGGGGGCAAGTTAATTAAATCATATTCCAAAAGAAACCATGATCATGATAATCTTATCCACACAGTCATTGTGTCCCTGGCAGGATGTACCTTATCACTAATTTCAGTGAATAGGAGCAATAGTTAGGAAGCACAAGCGCTTACACACACATGTATACACACAGCAGGCCTACCAAATTTAATTACAAAGCTTCGGTCAGTCTGAGGCTATAGCAGAAGATACTTTCCCAAGGTGCTGTGCAGTGGGACTGAACCTGAAACCATGTAGCTAGGAAGCAAGCTTCCTGACTACATAGCCATGCTCATGCCTTGCTTTTGAGTATTAAAAAATATGGATTTTCTTCTATATCCTACAGTTACTGTAAAGCAGCCATTGTATCCTTGTCTATATAACTTGTCTGGATTTTATGCAATTGTATTTGCTATTAATTTTGCATTAGTTTGGACAACTTCCACAAACCCCAGAAAATATTTAACATTTTTTTCTTTGCAAACGTATCAGATGTACATAGATAACTGTCATATGGTATTTTTTATGTTCAGGCCAACTGCTAATATAATGACTTAATTTCTTATGTACAGTAATAGATAACTATATTTTGCAATGTGGTGATTGATATGTGGAATATTTTTTTTTATATTTCTCCAAATATTTTCTTAAAATGGGATCAAACTTGGTTTTCCACCCAATGAAATACTGAAAATCACTTAAACCCCTGTGTTTTTCTGTCTCATAATCTGCACAACTGTACATTCACTTTGGTAACTTGAATAATTTTGTTAAATATTGAGAGCACTGTTTCTGTGGTTTTTTGGGGGTGGGGGTATGTTTATTTTTTTTTGATAAATTAATGATATGGAATCTCCAATTTTCATCAGTTTCATGAAGAATTTATACACTGTGAATTCCATTTATTTACTACTTGATGCCTTTTTCATGGATGTTAGTGATACCATGTTTCTCATCTCAGGCAATCATTGAAAAAATGAAACATGAACAAATATACAGGTGTAGCAACCAATAAATAATCATAGAATACAGCACCATGTACACAACATGTTCCATCATTTTCTGAGCAATATTTTAACCAATGGAACTCATTTCTCCATTTACTGCAATTCTTCAACAATAGAAAGTTTTTTGGAAGACTTTTTGATTAACAAATATAAGATTCTGTCATTTTTTTTCATTGTGCTTATTTTAGCCTAATGAATGGTGAAATGGATCAATATATCTATTGATGGTATTTGGATTTAGAATTGGATTTTGGTTCGTCTCCATCTGAATCCTCATCAACAAGGTTTGCAGACGAATGTGCACTATTTTCATGTGGATACACATCATCAACAAGACTAATACCATTGTCAGAGAGTGTTGATTAAGTCAGACATTGTCAGGGAGGCCAGTCAATTCAGACAAAATCTGCTGAACTCTATTAGGTTTAGACAGACAGGTTTCTTCAGTAAGACTTGAAGAAATGAGATAAGAAAATCTTTAAAATTAATAAAACTTTGGCAGACAAAGAGTTGGTGACTAGATACCATCATCTATTTAGAGCAAAATATTGTGCTATTATGCTGTTTTTTTCAGTTGTCTCATCTACATTGTCTATACAACAGTTTCATATCAACCATCAGCTGCTCTAACTAGTTCATAGACAGAAAATGCGTTAGCCATACAAGGATTATTTTTCTTTCCATTCTAGAATATTCTCTCATGATTATCAACTACAGTCTGTGACTGCTAAATTCAACCAAGTGTTACTTAATATATTAAATCAATTTTATCCATAAAAAAAAAAAAATTTAAGCATTATCTGAAACAAAGAAAAGAATTATGCTGGGAAAAAATGATCTTATTAATATCCATTTTCAGCATTAAATATAATTAGTTTTTATTTATGAGCTGAGACTGCTGTAAAAATCATTTTTAATTAAGTGAACTAAGTGGTTTGGATGAAATAGGAGTATGAATTATTTAAAATGCCAAGTGTATTTTTATCAAACAAAACAAATGTCTTATATTTTTATGTTATTAATTAATAGCAGAATTATGTGAGATCACTAGAATCCCACGCTCATATGTACTAAATCAGTTTGCAATTTATTATAAAAGACAGATAAACAACTCCATTAACTGAGAACTTCTGAAGAACATGAAGTTCCTCTATGGTTGGATATTGACTGCTTGAAATTATGGATTATAACAATTTTAACACTTTGGAAGTTACTATAATCATCTGTAATCAATAAGAATCATCTCTCCCATATTAAAAGATAATAATGCTGCAAAGGTTTCTGATAAATTTCTAAATTAAGTTGAAAGATATCTTATGAAACCAAATAAGAACGAGACATTGGAATTATTTCTATTAAGTCTGGGAGGATAACTAGTTGCAATGATTAAAAAGAGTGGCTTGAAAGTAAGAAAAGGACAGGGAAGATGTCTTCATGTACTGTTTAAGCACAAAAACTTGCATTGCTTCTAAATTTACCAGCAGCAAATTATATACTAAGTAGATGAATTAGACTATATTCATTGAAGCAACAGTCTCAACATTTTACAACTTTTCAGCATTCAGATTATTCTGTTAAATGCAATGTTTATTTACTCACATTGTTTTGAAATAATAATGTTTAATCTTGTAGTTTTAAGATTTCAATGTTTGTTTATTTTTAGAATGACATTGTAGGGAACATGTGAGAAGCCATAGCCGGCTGCTTCGAACATAAAACAGGTAAACCATTTGGGCCAGATATGGCGAGCTTAATTGCTAAAAGGTTTGTTAATTCTCTTTGACAAATTTCAAAATATAAAATTTCTATACTATTTGTGGAAGAGACCATTAGAGATGCATCATGCCAAAGACTAAGAGAAACCAATCAAAAGGTAGTTTACCTTAGTTTTAACTTATTTTGTAAAACTGAGGAAACCATTATGTTACAAGATGCCATTTCTGCAAACTAAAGTTCTCTCTTAGCCTTATGGACAGCATTATTATGAATGATTACAATCTTTGTTTTGCTACTGTGGTGAAATCGTTTTTGATTTTGTTATGAATTAATACCTATTTCTTTACTACCCACAAGGAGCTAAACACACAGCGGACAAACTAGGACAGACAAACGGATTAAGTCGATTATATTGACCCCAGTGCATGACTGGTACTTATTTAATCGACCCCGAAAGGATGAAAGGCAAAGTCGACCTCAGCAGAATTTGAACTCAGAACGTAGCGGCAGATGAAATACCGCTAAGCATTTCGCCCAGCTTGCTAACGTTTCTGCCAGTTTGTTGCCTTATGAATTGATACCATGATCACAAAAGATACCCTGTGGTTGATAAACAATGACTTAAGTAAAAGATGCTAGTTATGTAGTAAATATTTGCAAAGGTATGTCAAAAACTAATAGTATGGGCAGAGTCATCCCATCAAATATTTCTCTTGAGTTCTTCAAATCCACACAATCAATGATGGATTCTTGATAGCGATAATGAACTATCTTTGATTTGTAATATTTGTAAACAATAGAATCTTCCTCCAAATCTTCTCCAAAGACACAATCTGTAGATGAAAATACAATTAATGTAATTTGAAAGAGAATTATAAAGATTGGAATAAAATTTTGCTGTTCTTGGAATATTTCATGCTACCATTTTTGTAACCCTTGCATTATCACAATTTCAATCACATCAGACTGACTTTCAAAGATAAACTCTTCCCTTAACTGAGTCCAATGCATCTGTTGATCTGAAATTTAATAGTTTATTTAACAAACTTTCAAAACTTTGAGCATTCACTGTCTCAGGATTAAGAATTTTTGTGGAAGCTATAGCTACACATTGTTCCTCTTGGAATCGCACTTATAAACACTACAAATTCATTGAAGTTGAAAATAATAAACTGCTAGGTAAGGTTTTTAACTACCCTTCAAAGTTCTCATGGAGTTCACAGGTTGTGAACTTTTACAAAAAGAATTTAGTGGTTAGCTATACATCTACTATTAACCCTTTTATTACCAACCCAGCTGAAACCGGCTCTGGCTCTGAGTACAAGTGTCTTGTTTTCATAAGTTGTGATTTAAAACCTTCTACCAAACCTTAGTCACAATTTCTGTTCCTAACACTAGCTAACTGATAACCAAGTTATTTTACTAAATTCTTTGTTATAGTTAAAGTAATTGAAAGAAACACAGAGCGTCTCAAAATAAATACAGTAACTAAAGGGTTAATAGATATACACAGCTAAATGTATCTTACATTGTAATTTGTGAGATTTTAGGCTAACTTCAAAGAAATTATCAGTTCAGTACAGCCAGCCATTTGTTCAATGTGATGTTAAGTGACCCAGCCTCTCTGAGACCGACATTTTACAATTTTTGAATCAAGGAATTATATCAATTTACATGATCAGTTTTTAGTTACAAATAGAATTGTGATTTCAGCAGAATAATGAGAGAAATTAAGAATTTAATAAGAATAGTTCATTATTTTGATGTGTTGGTGATATGTGGGGAAAATAAAAGGAGCCACAAGAAAAATTTGTCATTTTTTCATTCAAGTGCCCAAGAAGTAAAGCTCTCACTCAACTCTGAATAAAAAAAGGAATATGCCCATCTTCAGGGTCAAAGGTGGAGTACCTCCAATGCAACTACTATGGTGAGCTTGTGCTACAGCCCATACCCCACCAGGGTACTCTCAGTTCAGTCTCTGATGTCATTACTCCATCTTCATGTTTCTTACCCATGTACCCATTTTCCTTTCGCCCATCTCCTAAGGATGCTTACAGGTAAGTTCAATACCATCAATTCATCACAGGGAAAGTTCACCGCAAGGAAAGTTCACCGCAAGGAAAGTTTACCAAGAAAATATATACATAGTATCTCACCATTAATTGTTAAAAGCTATTTTATTGAAAAAAAAACAACAAAAAAACGGTGAACTTTCCTTGCAGTGAATTGATGACAGTGAACTTACCAGAGATGCCTGGGAATTATGGTACAGATGTTCTGGCTCTGATAACAGGGCCAATACATTACAGCTTTCATCATCAGACCATTGTCACCAACTTTCATTCCACTCCAATCTCCTCCAGTTTTGAATTGTTTATGTTAATGGCCACCAACTCCAAGAAATATAAATTCAAATGTAACTGAGTTATCATTCCTCAGTCATATTTGTAGAAATGGCAAAATACTGCAAGATCCTGACTGACTGTTGCTACTTCCCAAGGAACTCTAAAGCTTCATTGAGTTAAATGTATATCATTAAAAAGGATTAAAAATTTTGCAGAAAATGATGCACCCTCGTTTGAAGTTAAACTATATCAATGTTTTCCTTTATCAGTCAATCTACTGATTTAATTAAGAAAATGAAAGACAGTGTTGCAGTAGCTTTGTTATCCATTCTGACACCTCATTCACTGTTTATTCATGAAACAGATTCTTCTTTATTATTAATAGGTTCTGCTCAATTGCAAAATTGATAAACAAATGACTTTTATTCATATATGTTGGAATGATATTGTAAATAAATTACCTTCTGTAGAATTATAAGTTCTTCAGCTATTCAAAACAATTGAAAAAAGAAGGGACATTAATTAACAGCACAGAAGTTCAAACTTGTCGTAAATCAATAAGAAAATAGGCTGCTGGTTTGATATTCAGCCTTAACCCTTTAACATTCAAACCAACCATATCCAGCTCAAATATTCTATGTGGTCTTTCACATCAACCCTGGAATGTCCAAAAAATAAACAATCACATCTTTGAAATCTCAAAGCTACACGATAATACATGTTTAATACAAAACAATGTGATTAAATAAGCATTAAATTTGACAGAGTAATCTGGATGCTAAAAGGTTAATAATAAAAGGTTGATCATGTTTACAGATGTGGATTTGTGTCTTGTGAGCAATCTTTGAATTTTTCAATCAAAAGTGGGGGTTTTTTACACAATATTTACATGCTATTACTTATAGTTTTAGTTGCTTCGAAATCCACTGTTCCAAATAAGAATTATAACACTTAAAAATGCCATTGCAAATTTCAGCTATCATGGTTCTCATACAATCATCTGGAGAAAGAGAATTTGGTCTCAAGTACAACATCTGCAATTACTTTTTTACTCTTTTACTTGTTTCAGTTATTTGACTGTGGCCATGCTGGAGCACCACCTTTAGTCTAGCAAATCGACCACAGGACTTATTCTTTGTAAGCCTAGTACTTATTCTATCGGTCTCTTTTGCCGAACCGCTAAGTTACGGGGATGTAAACACACCAGCATTGGTTGTCAAGTGATGTTGGGGAGACAAACACAGACATACAAACATATACACAAACACACATACATATATATACATATATACATATATATGACAGGCTTCTTTCAGTTTCCGTCTACCAAATCCACTCACAAGGCTTTGGTCAGCCCAAGGTTATAGTAGAAGACATTTGCCCAAAGTGCCATGCAGTGGGACTGAACCCGGAACCATGTGGTTGGTAAGCAAGCTACTTACCAAACAGCCACACCTACGCCTATATTGTTGAATATTAATGATTTTAATATCAAGAGATGAATATATATAACGAAGAAAATTCATCAAGAGATGGAAGTCCTCAACTTAAATGGACAAATTGCTTATATGAAAGGATTCATTTGTAATAACCTATATTGAAAACACATTACAGATTTATGCCAATGGCTGAAACTTTGATGAACAGAGTGACTGCTTGCCAGCGTAGGCTATCAACAACATATTAGCAGCAGCTGTTACTTGATATTGTAAGATTGCGTGGGATCAAAACCAATTGTGAAAATGAGTAACACTTGCAAAATATGAAAGGATTGTTAATGGTATAAGGAAGATAAGGTAGCAAGTTGGCTGAATCATTAGCACATCGGGCAAAATGCTTAGCAATATTCCATCCAACTTTGCATTCTGAGTTCAAATTCTGTCAAGGTTGACTTTGACTTTCATCCTTTTAAGGTTGATAAAATATGTACCAGTTGAGCACTGGGGTTGATGTAATCGACTTAATGCCTCCCTGAAATTACTGGCTATGTGCCAATATTTGAGGCCAATAGCATAAAGGAGATAGTCCATCTTGAATCACTGGGGAAACCAGAAGAGAAACTGAAGGGATCAAAGATGAAGGAGTGGGCACACAATGAGTTTATGTATAATCCTTGTTAATAAATGAGAAACAACAACTAAATATAGGACGATCAACAGCCTTGTACTCCATGGGAGACCACCAAAATACCCAACATCCTTCTTATTCCTTCACCTTTGATCACTTCAGGTCCTCTTCTGGTTTCCCCAGGGATTTGAGATAGACTATCTTCCTTGTACTACTGGCTTCAAGTTTTGGCAAAAAAGCCAGTAATTTCAGAGAAGGGTTAAGTTGATTACATTGAACCCAGTGCTCAACTGGTACTTATTCTATCAACCCTGAAAGGAGGAAAGGCAAAGTCAACCTAGGCAGAATTTGGACTCAGTAGGTAAAGATGACCAAAATGCTGCTAAACCTTTTGCCTGGCATGCTAACAATTCAGTCATCATGCCATCTTACTCTGCACTACTCTGCCGGTGGCATGTAAAAAGCACCATTTGAGCATGGTCAATGCCAATGCTGCCTGACTGGCCCCCATACCAGTAACACATAAAAAGCACCTACTACACTCTCATGCCAACATGGAGAGTGGACGTTAAATGATGATGAGGATGATGAAGATGATGATGATGATGATGATGGTGATGGTGATGATGATGATGATGATGATGATTATGATGATGATGATGATGATGGTGATGGTGATGATGATGATGATGATGGTGGTGATGGTGATGATGGTGATGATGGTGATGATGATGATGATGATGATCATGATGATCATGATCATGAGGAGGAGGAGGAGGAGGATAAAGGGATAAAAAGCAAAGTGGATCTCGGCAGAATCTGAACTCCGTACGCAAAGTCAACGAATTACCATTAAGCCTTTTTGCTCAGCATGCTAACAATTCTGCCAGCTCGCCACCTTACTCTACACCACATATTGAGTACCTTTTCCTTACATGCTTGTAAGCACCACCAGCATGCACTCACTCATCTATTATATATTTGTGTTTGTGCACATTGTTGACAGCAAAGACAGACAGACAGACTGTTGAGCTTCAGCAGTAAATTTTGATGCTCGTTTTCATGAGGTAACCTTTATTATTCATTGTTTTGTTTTAAGTGATTCTGTCTCACCATTCTTTTTGAAACAAGATAACAGTTACCATACTAATAGAATTTTTTTCTCTTAATTGTTTTTTTTCTTTTCTTTTCTTAACTATACATTTTCATTAATCAAAGTGATCTTCTTAGACATGTTGATGGAGAGGAATAAAAAAAAAATTGTGTTCATAAAATCCTAAAAATGTGTCTTTCATTTTATACAAAAGAAAAAATTCTGTTAAATAATAGATTTGAAATGGAAGAAGCTTCATAAAAAAAAAAGGTGTTACAGTTTGCTTCGTTTTTGGTGAAAAAGGAAGTATGCCATTAAAATAAATGAGTAGGCAAAGACATGTAAAAGCAAACGGACAATGACGATGATGATGACTATGATGATGATGATTATGATGATGATGATTATGATGATGATGATGATGATGATGATGATGATGAAGATGATGATGAAGATGATGATGAAGATGGGGAGAAGGAAATGTAGAGGGTAAGATGAGGAATAAGCAAAGACATGTAAAAGCAAACGGACAATGACAATAATGATGATGATGATGAGGATGATGATGATGTTGATGAGGATGATGATGATGATGATGATGATGATGAAGATGGGGAGAAGGATATGTGGAGCGTAAGGTGAGGAGTAGGAGATGGGACGAAGCGGAGGAGGCAGCAGACAAGGAGGAGGAATAAGGAGAAGCAGAGGAGGAAGAAGAAGAAGCAGAAGAAGAAGCAGAGGAGGAAAAAGAAGCAAACGAGGAGGAGGAAGGAGCAAACGAGGAGGAGGAAGAGGAAGCAGAGGTAGTGGTAGTGGTAATGATAATGATGATGGTGGTGGCGGAGGAGGAGGAGGAGGAGGAGGAGGAGGAGGAGGAAAGGCAAGAATGGACTTTGGAGAGATATGAACACAAAACACAAAGAACCAAAACAAAACATGATTAAGCATTAAACACAAGGGATCATAAAGAGATATGCAGGGATGAATAAGACAATATTATATAAAAATGAGGGAAAGAGTAAGAAGATTTTAAAATGAACATATGATTTTCATAGAAATCAATGAACCTACAGAATAAATAAACCATTATATAAAGACATAATAAATAAAACAAGACATAATTTAAAAACATGAAACATAAATTAGGTAACCCACCAACACAACTAATTCAGGTCATACCTTTAATCCTGAAATTGGTTGCAACCCCCAAAAGGCATCCAATGCTTTCTGAGTGCTTCTTTTACATAGTACTCTCTCTCTCTCTTTTACTCTTTTACTTGTTTCAGTCATGTGACTGTGGCCATGCTGGAGCACTGCCTTTAGTCAAGCAAATCGACTCCAGGACTTACAGGGACATAAACACACCAGCATCGGTTGTTAAGCAATATTGGGGGGGACAAACAGACACACACACATATACACACACACATACATATATATACATATATACGATGGGCATCTTTCAGTTTTCCTCTACCAAATCCACTCACAAGGCTTTGGTCAGCCCGAGGCTATAGTTGAAGACTCTTTTCTAAGGTGCAACAGAGTGGGACTGAACCCAGAACCATGTGGTTCGTAAGCAAGCTACTTACCACACAACCACTCCTACACCTATTGTAAATTTACTATACAATACTAAACATATTATAGTATAGTAAATTATTGTTATAGCCTTCACTAGCCTCTTATTATTAGCTTGTCTCCTACATAACAGCCACTAATGCTTCACCTTTTACTACTCATCACCTTCATTATTAATTTTGTAAGAACTCAAGTGTTATCTCAGAATTGTGTACTTCATGTTCTCCTGTTGAGTGGAATCCTCATCTCGTTTTTGACACATTTTCACATTTTTTCATTTTCTTTTTATCCCTCCCCTACTCTTTTTACCCTCTTACTTTGCAATGGTCAGTTACTCTTCTCCTGCACTCAGCCATTTGCCACCTTTACAGATGGATGATGTGTTACTATAAAGAGAGATTTCTGCATTGCCAGCTTCCGAGATCAAAGTCAAAGGGATTTCCCCACCCACTTTCCAAGGCTTTGACTATTAGAACAGCAACCTCCAGAAGCTCCTGCTAGTTGCATTTATATATTTTTTTATGCCAATTCCACCATTTCTCTCTCTCTCTCTCTCTCTCTCTCTCTCTCTCTCTCTCTCCCTGTGGTAAGAGTTTATTGATGATGTGTTTACTGCCATGTCAGCTTGACAGTTTCCCAAACCCTCAATATTGAAGACTAAGCAGACACCAATACATGCTTTAGCTTGATCAATGGAAATTACATCAACTATGGGTACCATCAATAGGTTTTTACAGGACATACAGAAAGGCTCATTATTTATATTATTATCATTATAATTAAGACAGTGATCTGGCAGAATTGTTAGCACACCAGACGAAATGCTTAGTGGCATTTTGGCTGTTTTTACATTCTCAGGTCAAATTCTGCCAAGGTTGACTTTACCTTTCATCCATTCGGTGTTGATAAAATAGGTACCAGTGGAGCACTGGGGCCAGAATAATTGACTTACCCACTCCCTAGAAATTGCTGGCCTTGTGTTAAAATTTGAAACTACTATTATCATTATAATTACTATCATTAAGGCAGTGAAGCTGGCAGAATAGTTAGTGCATCAAACAAAATACTTAGTACCATTTCTTCCAGCTCTTTACATTCTGAGTTCAAACCCTGCCGGGACCAGCTTTACCTCTCATCCTTTCAGGATCAATAAAATAAAGTACCAGTCAAGTACTAGGGTCGATGTGATCATGTAACCCACCTTCCCTGAAACTGTTTGCCTTGTGCTAAAATTATTATCATTTTCATTATTATTGTTGTTATTTTCTCTTTATCACAGGTTTTGTTGGAGCTCCTGGAGTCTTGCATGCATAGCAGGTTTACTACCTGCAGCCTACAGTACCAGGCTATTTGCTCTTTTCAGCTATCTAATACTTCCCTAGTTATTCTGGCCATGCCAAGAATGCAAACTCTTTCTAACAGTTCTACTGGGTACTCTATTCCAATATCCTCTATATTCCTCTTGATGCCTTCTGATACTATTCCTCAGGACCCAACTATAATTGGCACTATCTTCACCTTCTTCATTTTCCATATCCAGGTTATTTTGTACTTAAGAGGGTTGTATCTATCTATCTATCTTTTCATCTTCTTTCTTGACTATTCATGTGTCAAAGGAGCATGCAACATCAACTGTATAGCACATGTGGTGCACCTTGTCCACCACCACTAGGTCCATTATGCTCTAGCATCTGATCTGTTTGGATTGAGAAATCCCAGAGGATTTTGCTAGTCTCCGACTCTGCTACTCTCTGTGGTTTGTGCTCATACCACATCTTGTCTCTCTCTAGCCCCCACTTTTTGCACAGTTTCCAATGTTGCACTTTCACTACCTGGCCATGTTGCCACAACTTGGTTGGCATTGGCGCAACTTGTCTCTTGCTCTATTGCATGCCAATATGCAACACAACTAATTACAGCCTTCTGATATGGTCACATGAGACCTTCTCTTCTAAACATCCGGTGAATCGACTGCACGCTATAAAACTCTAGCTTCACATCAAGTCGAGGTCTTTCAGTTCCAGATCTTTTAAGGTCTAGCTACTGACCACACATGTTAACATATAAATAAAATCTTCTCTTAAACATTCTACCCGGTTGTGTCTCTCTTTTCTTTCTGGCACATATACACATTTATTCTTTTCATATTTATTGTATCGACCATGTGATGTGCAAAGGAGTCATTCTTATCACCTCACTTCACGGTCGTTTACACGTCTGTCGAAGACAACCATTCTTACAGTTTACTTAAGCAATGAAGTTCAAAAGTTTTAGATAAAATTTGGAAAGCTGAGTAATATGGAGGCAATGAAATCTTAACCTCAGTATCTTAATTCAATATCCAATCTTTTCTCTTGCTTATCACATCTGCTCAAGGATATGCTTCATCAAGCATCCCAACCAATCATAAAAAAAATTGCTAAAATAAAATAAAAAGCATCTGTTGCTACCACATCTCTACTGATACCACCATCATCACTACCACCACCACCACCACCACTACCACCATATCTTATTCTTTTCTACTCTTGGCACAAGGCCTGAAATTTTATTCTTTTTTGGTGGTGGGGAGGCAGTCGATTAGATCAACCCCAACTAGTACTTAATTTATTAACTGCGAAAGGATGAAAGGCAAAGTCAACCGGAATTTGAACTCAGAATGTAAAGACAGATGAAATACCACTAAGCATTTCACCCGGTGTGCTAAGGTTTCTGCCAGCTCACCGCCTTACTGCCATCTTTTATTATTGGTTGATTCAAAACATATATGAAATTTGCATGGTTTTATACTCTGAATTAATTACCAATTTATAGTTTTGGTAGGGATTTGAAAAATAAGTGCAAAAACAATGAATGTAAATGTTTTAATTTCTATAATGCAATGAAAAATTCTGTAAATGATTATTTTTGTTATGATGTAAAATTAATACCTTTCAATCTGTTAGAAAATTTGTAGTTTGAATTGCAGCTAGAATGCAACATTGGCTTGATGTATGACTGATTAAATCACCGCAACTTGTTGATTTAGTTTCTTTTCAGGAGTTTCCGTACACAGAGAAAAAAAAAACCATAGTGATGCAACTATGCAAGCTGTTTAATTGTCTGGTTACAACAAAAATTTCTCGGTTACAGTTAAATGTATATTAAATGATTTCTACTTTGATGAATCGTTTAATGTAAGCTTCATGATGCTGTTTGCAGCATCATGGTATGGGAGTGGGGGTACACGTGGTTGTGTGTGATGAGTAAATGGAATTAATCAAAGGAAATTTCAAGTAGTTATCTAAATATTTTAACAAGTTTTCATTGGAATTTGTTGTGATTTTCCATCATCAAACTTATACTGTTTCTATATTAATGGATGGCATTCATCATCATCATCATCATCATCATTTAACGTCCACTTTCCATGCTGGCATGGGTTAGACAGTTTGACTAGAACTGGTAAACCAGAGAGCTGCACCAGGTTCCAATCTGATTTGGCATGGTTTCTACGGTTGAATGCCCTTCCTAATGCCAACCACTCCAAGAGTGTAATGGGTGCTTTTAACATGTCACTGGCACAGGTGCCATTTACATGACACAGTCATTGTAAATGATAATTAAAGATAGTTGAAGAATCTCAGTAGTACAGTTGAATAAGAAGAGTTTTATAACAGTTCTATCCTTTGACCATGATATCACTCTTGCATTTTGATATAAGTATTTTGTGGGAGCAGAAGGTGGCAAGCTGGCATGATTGTTAGCATGGCAGGCAAAATGCTTAACAGCATTTCATCCATCTTCTCATTCTGAGTTCAAATTCCACTGAGGCCAACTTTGCCTTTCATCCTTTCAGGATCAATTAAATAAGCACCAAAAGAACCAGCTGGTAATGTACCAAAATTTAAAAGCAGTATTTTGTGGGAGCTGAAAGTTAAATGTCTAAACATCTAAGATGTGTTGTTAATAAGATTATAATTTTTCAAGTTGTTCATATCATGAAAATGAACATCATCATCATCATCATCATCATCATCACCATCCTTGTTTAATGTTCGTTTTCATTGCTAGCATGGGTTAGACAGTTCTATAGGAACTGATGAACCAGAAGACTACATCAATCCAGTGTCTGCTTTGGCATGATTCCTATCACTTGATGCTCTTCCTAATACCAGTCACTTTACAGAGAGTGCTGAGAGCTATTTATAATACTTACCACTATACTACAATTCAATTGGTTTGATCTCTAATCAACAATGATTGTCTTATCCTGTGGTATGTTTATATTACAAAACTGATTACAAGCCAGAAAACTTTATTTCTAAATCAAAAGCACCAGTGGTCATGTGGATAAGAGTATTGTTACTCTTAACTTAGAAAGAAAAATATCTGGTTCAAATCCAACCTGATGTTATAAAAATATGTGATGAAGATCAAAATGCTGATGTCTTTTGCATCAGATTTTTAATGCCGGCAGTCTTCAACACCTTAATCAAGTGTGACAACTCTTTCATATATAAGGTAAAAGTAAAGTACTCTCTTGCTCCTTGTTTACACCACCCTGAATGGGAAGCATCCAAATTATTCTTGTGGAACCCATTTCATGGGGATGTTGGAAGAAGAAAATATTGGTCACACTTAACATCAACAACTTGATTGCAGACACTGGTCTGGAATTTATTCAGGACCACGAAGCAGTGATGTTGGACCAAGAAGTGTGGCAGGTGTAAGTCGATCACATTGACCCCAGTGCCTGACTGGTATTTATTTCATTGACCTCGAAAGAATAAAAGGCAAAGTCAACCTCAGCGGAATTTGAACTTAGAATGTAAAGACAAATGAGATGCTCCTAAGCCTTTCACCCAGCATGCTAACGATTCTGCCAGCTCACCCCCTTAATAATAATAATATCAATAATAATAAATTGCATATGAAAAGGGAGCCTTTCAGCACTTCCACAGCAACCACCTCTGAGTCATAGCTGATGCTTACAAATACTGGCAACATGATTAGATGCTCGAGGTGGTTGTAGAGGTGATCACAACAGTCAGACATTACTACGAGAAGAAAGCAATCTCTTTTACTCAAAGCTGGGGAGAAGTTCATTCCAATGAAACATCAGTAAATGGACTTACCTTCCGCAGCCCAAGATTAACAACTGAAAGTGAATCTTGTTATACAATTAAAGTTCCCAGAGTGCATCATAGCAAAGACACTCATCGAAGATAAAGTCATCTTTTAAGATTCCACCAAACAGTTGATCATGTTGGAACTGACAAAGTGTCTTTGGAAAAACACATGGAGGTGGCTCATGAGCGAAAGCCTACAAAATACCAGGAACTGGTTTAAAGAGAAGAAAGCAATGTTAGCAGATACACAGTGGAGCCAACTGAGATTGGTTGCCAAGATTTTGTGGAGAGATCAATTTGCAAATTTCAGTCAAGATTTGGAATTAATGCTGCAGCAAAAAAGGTTGCAGTACGTTCTGTCACTGCAGGGAAGCTGCAGAGAAAGAGGGCAGACTTGTAGTTTTCTTCTGCTGAGATGCAAGGCAAGACTTGGTCAATTCCAGCTAAGTCAAAATGGGCAAAAGGTTCTGATGTTGAAAGATCATAAACTCCTTAAGATCACAGCATTATCACTACTAATACAGACCAAAGTGCCTCTGAGATGTATTAGAGGTACATGCGTACACACATACACATAAACACATATATGTTTATATATATGTGTGTGTGCACGTGTGTGTGTATGTACCTTACATATATAAATACACGCATGCATTGATACATATAGTATATGTGTGTGTGTGTGTGTGTGTGTTTGTTAAATATAATGAGACAACAAAGCCAAGTCTGTATGGAGTTTCCAGGACATTTACAAAGAGAAAGTTAGTCTTACAGCTGTTTCTGGGATATTAGGGATACCCTTCATCAGAGACGATGTGAGATGGTTAAATAGAAAGAAATATTAGAATTCAATATAGGAGTTATTTTGGAAAAGGAAACAAATAAGGCGAATATAGGGAAATAGGAGACTGAATGTAAATAAAAATAAAATGTATAAAGATATTATAGTTGCAGTTCCTGTTACAGTTTATGCATTTTTATTTTTATTTCTACATTTATTTTCCTATTTCCCTATATACACCTTATTTGCTTCCTTTTCCAAAATAACTCCTATATTGAACTCTAATATTTCCCTCTATTTAACCATCTCACTTCGTCTCTGAAATATCCCTGAAACAGCTGTAAGACTAACTTTCTCTTTATAAATCTCCTGACAACTCCACACAGCCTTGGCTTTGTTGTCTCATTTTATTTATCATATACATGCACATACAAGACCCGCATTAGACTCCTCACTTGTATCATTATCAAACCGAGAGTTTAACTATGGTCCTTCCATAGCACTTACATATCGTTACCTGCCCCATTGGGTCTTCTAAATACCAATACCTCTCATATATATAGATGTATATATGTCTACTACTAATATAGGATGAAGTTTTTTTACAGAAAAAATTCCATCAAAAAATGTGGCAGCATATTAAAATACCTTTATGATTAAAATTATAAACAACTTATGTGTTTTCTGTAGCAAGTAAATAATATGTGGAAATTGACGATTTAAAAGTCTGTTATCAGCATATTGGCATAGAAATAATTTTCTTTAGCCCTTATTTATAAGATGTATATATATATATATATATGTATATGTGTATGTGTATATATATATATATATATATGTGTGTGTGTGTGTGTGTGTGTGTGTGTGTGTGTGTGTATATATATATATATATATATGTATATGAACACATAAGTATATGTGTGAAGGAGTTTAGGTGTTGGGGGTTGTGTGCTTGTATTTAAAGCTTACACCTTAGTAAACTTGTTTTTAGCATAACAAGAAGCGTATAATAGTTATTCTCTCCAATATAGCTAGCAGGCCTGTGTTTATTAGACAACTGATAACCACCATGCTGTAGATAGGAAACCCCAGGCAAACTAAGTCCATAGCCCTTTTTTTAAAACTTGTTTTAGACATTAGACTGCGGCTATACTGGGGCACTGACTTCAAGAATTCTAGTTAAATGAATCAACCCCTTTACTTAGTTTTTATAAGCCTGGTAATTATTTAAATGGTCCCTTTTCCCGAATCCCTAAGTTACAAGAGCATAAACACACCAACGCCAGTTGTCAAGTGGTGGTAGGAGACAAACAGACACAAATATATACACAATCACAAACTCACAGATATATGATGGGATTCTTTCAGTCTTCATGTACCAAATCCATTCACAGAGCTTTGGTCAGTCCAAGGCAAGAGCAGAAGACACTTGCCCAACGTGCTATACAGTGGGACAGAACCCCTGGTTAAGAAGCAAACTTCTTACTGCAGAGCCATGCCTGTCCCTAGGTTTGATTTCAATTCAAGTCATAGCTATTTCACTTACTCTGGTGGAGCAAATAAACCGTTGATAAATGTGTGCATGTATAGGCACAGGAGTGGTTGCGTGGTAAGTAACTTGCTTCCCAACCACGTGGTTCTGGGTTCAGTCCCACTGTGTGGCATCTTGGGCAAGTGTCTTCTACTACAGCCTCAGGCCAACCAAAGCCTTGTGATGGAAACTGAAAGATGGAAACTGAAAGAAGCTCATCGTATATGTGTCTGTATATGTATTTGTGTGTCTGTGTTTGTCCTCCCACCATTGCTTGACAACCGATGTTGGTGTGTTTACGTCCCCATAATTTAGCGGTTCAGCAAAAGAGACCTATAGAATAAGTACTAGGCTTCCAAAGAATAAGTCCTCAGGTTAATCTGTTCAACTAAAGGCGGTGCTCCAGCATGGCCACAGTCAAATGACTGAAACAAACAAAAGAATGTGTGTGTACACACACATACACTCTCTCCCACACACACATACACACTTTCTCTGTCTCAAACACACACACACAGAAAGAGAGAAAGAGAAACATATAAGAATTCATAAGTTTAAAAAATATGGACTCATATATTTGTCAGTAGAATGGGTATATTAATCCAAGTATACAGTATTAGAGACCCATTTCAGCCACTCTTACAAATCAGTTTCTCACTAGGTATTACATAACAAGATATTAGACAAAAAGGCAGCTAACTATGTAGCCACCATATTTTTTTCCATACTCACCATCTCTGAAGAGTATGGGGTATTAGCTAACCAGCTTGTTACTAATATCCAGTGCGAAACCAATTGGTAAGATCAGCTGAAATGGATCTATAATATTGTATACTTTCATTAATACACACACACACATACATATATATAACCACAAAAGACCAAGTATTTGACCCTATTGTAACTCTGCAATCAATAGTTCTGGAATCTGAGAGAAAATTTGTACTGTTTTTCTATTCAATTAGATTTACAGAATATATTTGTGAAAATTATTACTGAATTGCTGATTATCTGTGAGATATGAATTTAAGCTGCAGTAATATATTCCCCAACATCTGAGAAGCTACCCCTCTCCAACTAAATTCAGTAGCATCTTCAAAGAACAGAAAATGCTAATTACTTATTATTCAATAGTTTTATTATAATAAAATAATAATAATAATAATAATTTGCTGAACCTGTGAAACATTCATGGAAAACATAAAATATGTAAGCATCTGTAAACAGTGTTCTGGTGCCATGAGAAATGTTTGCATATTATGACTGTCTTTACATTCTGAGTTCAAATTCTGGCAAAGGTCAACTTTACCTTTCATCCTTTTGGGGTTGATAAATTAAGTACCAGTTGTGTACTGGAGTCGATCTAATCAACTGCCTCCCCCCCCCCAAAAAAATTTCTGGCCTAGAAAAGTATATTGTGATTGTTACAAAATATAGAAAGTAATGTAGCACCAATGACTGTATAATCCAACTAAAATATCTCAGTTACACAAATGTAAATGGAATTACTAGTTAACCTTAAAATATATTGTACATATTCAAAGAACCTTCTTGGTTTAGTGATACGGAACGTTTTTCTGGTATTCTTTTATTCTTTTACTTGTTTCAGTGTTTTGCCCAGCATGCTAACAATTCTGCCAGTTTGCTGCCTGAATAATAATAATAATAATAATAATAATAATAATAATAATATAATAATAATAATAATAATAATAATAATAATAATAATAACTCTTTCTACAAGGCCTGGAAATTTTTGCGGAGAGGGTGCTAGTTGATTATAACAAACCCAGTGCTTAACTGGTACTTCTTTCATCAACCCTGGAAGGATGAAATGTTAACCTCAGCAGAATTTGAACTCAGAGCATGAAAACAGATAGAATGCCATTAAACATTTTCCCAGGCATGCATACAGTTCTGCTAGTTCATTACCTTAATAATAACAGTAAGAGCACTCAGAGAGTGCAAACCTCCACCAAGGCAACACCAACTTCTTGTCAATGATTAGACAGAGATCCTTTTTAAAATGAGAATATCTGAAATAAACTCAACTGCTCTCACAAACGAGAATACTAAAAATGAATCCGACTGCTCTCAAAAATTAAATTTAAAATTCTAAAAATAATCTAGAAGCCTTGTCCAGTACCTGATCAATCCCAATGGTAGTCATGGAATGTGAAGGTGGCTGTAGAAAATTTAGTAACAGTTCATCTTTATCTAATACAAGCCAAAGTTAACAAACTCACCATTCAAAATAGTTACAGCCTAAAGGGAGATAATTGAGAAAAACTTGAAAGTTAACATAAGATTGTAATCATGTAAAGTAAAGTAAATATAACAAATAATCCAGAATCTTTGTCCAGTACCAGATCGATCCCAAAACCTAATCAGTTTGTGCCAGTCACGAGGCCAAACATCCTTTAATGTTTCATCCGAATCCATTGAGCAGTTCTTGAGATATCTTGTCCACGGACAAACATACAAACAAACAAATTTGACTGAAAACAATACCTCTGCCTTCGATAAGGTGGAGATAATAATAACTAGAAAAACATTCGGAGAGCGCAGACCTCCACCAAGCAGTTCATTTCAACCCATATACACGCATGCTGAAAATCGCCCAATTTCCCAAACCAACGTCGGCAAAAACATAACCTCCTAGGCGGGAGTAAAAAAAAAAAACACAGCCATATGATTTTTAAAAAAACCCTTTAAAAACAGGAATCATCTGAAGTACCACACAGTATAACCACTACAATACCACCATCACACAACTAACACTATCATCAACACCACTATTACCACAATCACCTCAGCATCACACATCACACTGCTCCTGTCGCCATTATAACCACCGATACTATTTTATCCTCCTCCCATACTTATCTCAACCATCATCATCATCAATACTGTCTCTGCTTTCATCACAGTCCCCATCAAAACTATGATCACCACAATCAGTTTCTTTACACAGTTGAAAATCCATTATCTGATACTCATGAGACTGAGATTGTTGCAGATTTTTGATTTTTCTAATTTTGGAGTGCTTTATAAAAGAAAAATTGCATCTACAAAACAGAACAGTTTGAGGTCTAAACACAATAGCTTATAGACAAACTCTGAATGTAGTTCTATATAAATCTTTAATAATTTTTTATACTTAAGACCATCAGAAATGTTAAGATATCAGCCTCCACCCATGTTGTTATGCTTTGATTAAAAGGTTACAGCATAGATTAGATCACTTAGATAAGTTTCGACCAAAGTTGACTCAGGCCATGTCTAATTTAATAGCATCACCTGGAAGAGATACACAGTCAGCTCTGGGGAACCGTAGCCCATTCAAGCAGAGGGTTATTGTTTTCAGAGACATGTCTGGGTGTGGTTGGTTTTTGTTGGTATTTGTTGGGGGTAATCATCTGGGGATTGTTTCAATGCTGTGAAGTCACTTTCCTCCTTTATGTGTGTCTGGCACAACATTAAAGAGAGCAGGGCAATTGAAGGGAAATAGTTCTGTCATAGGGTTGTGATATGACA
>NC_042998.1:52243226-52248226 GCF_006345805.1 Octopus sinensis | reverse complement strand
GTCGTGTAGTAATTGCTTTAACTAAGTATATCCACCATAAGAATCTTTTTTTAAAAATACTAAAGTATTTTATGCTTGAGTAAGTGTTTACTTTAAAACCTGAATTAACTTGGAAAAGAGAAAAGTGAACTAAGAACCTATTACAAAGATATTAGATTGTATCAAAAATAACAAATGTTTAATGATATACTCTTTACTCTTTTACTTGTTTTAGTCATTTGACTGCAGCCATGCTGGAGCACCGCCTTTAGTTGATCAAATCGACCCCAAGACTTATTCTTTGTAAGCCTAGTACTTGTTCTATCGGTCTCTTTTGCTGAACCACTAAGTTACAGTGGCGTAAACACACCAGCATTGGTTGTCAAGTGATGTTGGGGTGACAAACACAGACACACAAACGTATACACACATATGTATATATACATATATACGACAAGCTCCTTTCAATTTCCGTCTACCAAATCCACTCACAAGGCTTTGGTCGGCCTGAGGCTATAGTAGAAGACACTTGCCCAAGGTGCCACGCAGTAGGACTGAACCCGGAACCATGTGGTTGGTAAGCAAGCTACTTACCACACAGCCACTCTTGCACCTATATGCACACGCACACATATACATACATATGTACTTATGTATACATTTATGTGTGTGTATATATATATATATATATATATATATCAATAATAAAAGGGTAAAATTAGTTAATTATTAATTAATTTTACCAAGCAGTCTTCAGTATGTAAAAAGACCATTTACGGTATATTTAAAGCATTACGTTATATAATTAGGGTTCAGTAAAATAATTTACTTTACCACACACTGAACTTTTAGAAATAGCAGCCAAAAAATCTTAGCTATTTCTTCTACTATAAGAAAAGTCTCCCAGACAATGTATACTCAAAAATAATTCACGTGAATTATTTTACTGAACCCTAATTATATAACGTAATGTTTTTTATATATATATATATATATATATATATATATATATTTATATATATACACACACATAGATATAATGACTCTATCAACTACATTGTTCTACCACCACATATGTGTATATATATAAATACATACTTTGGAAAGAGTATAAAATGGATAAATTATCCTGGCAGATACCAAATTATCTCATAAAATGGTATAGATGCTGGCTATCCACAACTGTCCAATTACATAATACTCAGGCTTAAAAAAGATACTGGTACTTGTAAGCTCCACTTGTTGGATAATTCCTTCTTCCTATTCAGAACTGCAAATATTCCGTAGAGTATATAATTGAAATCCAAGGAGAGTGGAGATTAATTTACAACCAAAACGTTTTTATTAAAAAATTTTTTCTGCAGTATATAACAATGGCTGACATATGTTTCTACTGCAGCAACTACACATTACTCTGTATGCAATTATGCATCCTAGTTACTGTAATTTCATCAAGGGTCCATCACTTATGATGTTTTCAAAGTGAACTAATCCAAACAAGCTTCTTGAATTGGTATTCAGTCGAAGGTGGTAGCCTTACTTTTTGAATCAAATTGAATTCTTATTTTATAATCTCCTCTACAGGTATTACAGTTGAATTGTGGTTTTAAAATTTTATTTATATTTCAATCAATTGTAGCAGTTTTGTTTACGTTTTACAGTGTGGAGTACATTATTTATTAAGTGGTATTTAATTTGTTTTGGGTTTATACAGTCAATTAATATTATTGTTATTATTATTACTTCAATTATATTTATTAGTATTATTTGTATAAATATCATTAATTATCCCAATCATTATTATAACTAGTATAATTACTATAGATGATAAGTTATGTCTCTTTAAATCATTAAAGCATTTATTTTGTCCAGTGTGGATATCTCATAGCCTGTTCCTGTCTAGTGTTTATAAGAGTAAATTTAGAAGTGAAAATTTGGTACATTTCTTCCATACAAAAGTCACATCTATTATTGCTTATTCCATAAGGTTTTGCCTTTGTAATTATTTCCCAAGCAATCGAAAATACTTTGTTACTATCTTTTAGTGCCCATATTAGCTTACTAAGGCCAGCAATATTCATTTCATTCCTATTCCTAAACGAACTTAAATAATTGGTAATTCTTGACTTAATATAATATGAGTTAGCTTCTATATAGAAATACACTCTATTTTCTGAGGTAATCTTACATCTGTATATGATATTTTTTTGCCTACAATTAGAATTAAGTGGACAGACCCTGTTCCTTGCACAATTACATTTAATAGTAACAAAATATTTCGATTGCTTCAATGCAAAATTTCAATGTAAACAAAAGTAAGGAAAAATAGAAAACTCAAAATTGAAATTAAAGTGTCAAATGATATTTATTATGCCAAAAGTTAAAATTTTGAAACTCATACATACATACATGCATGCGCATACACATACACACATTTATGGTGGATTTCCACCTACTTTCTGTTTACTAAATCCCACTCACAAATTACACTATGTAACAAAACTTTATTTTCTTTTGTTTTTGGTCAGTAAGTGCTATTTCCTCTTTGCTTCTATCTAGAAATCAAAGGACACAAATACCATTCCCTTCAAACTTTGCTTTTGTGACCTGGACATCAATATTTTGAAACTGACCTATTTTCCATTACATTTCAGTCAGATTCAGTGCTGAGTTTCTGAAGCAGAAATATCATTACAGAAAATATTCTACTTAATATCACAGATTTGCTTGTCAGTTGCTTGACCTTAACAAAAGCAAAGTTTGAAAGAAATACTAACCCATTAGCATTTAAACCGGCTATATCTGGCCAAAATATTCTACCTGTTTTATGTTGAAGCTAGCCAAATTCAGCCTCTCACACCTACCCTACCCTACAAATGTTAATTTAAAAATAAACAATCTCATCCTCAAAATTTCAAAGCTACATGACGGAATTTTAAAAATGTGAATAAATAAACATCACTTGACAAAGTAGTCTGAACGCTAAAGGGTTAAGCCATTTTCATACTTTCTAAGGGTAAGCAAATAAGAAATAACAGTTGCTGCCCAATAACAAAAGTCGTGTTACAGAGTGTTATTGTGTTATTACTTAATATAAGGCAATAGTAGAAAACATTTATCCAAGGTGCCATGCAGTGGAATTGAACCCAGAACTATATGGCTACAAAGCAAACACCTTAACCACACAGACCAAGTCTTTGCTCATTTTGATGAACCTATTCTGTGATATCCCTATTCTAGCTACAATACTTTGGTTACAGTCACTTATAGCACTAATTCAATCAATTTGGTAAAACAAAATCTACTACTACCGCTGGCTGTTCGTAGACTTCTTTTCTTGACCGCTCCAATCACTAACAATTGCTGTGAATCATTCAAGTCAAAGGGCTTGGTTCCCTCCCAGCCTTTCAAAGAGGTTCCACTGATCCTTTTGAGCACTCACTGCTTTAACCTGTTTATTATCATAGTTCTCTTTGAATACATTGTGCCTTTGTTTGAAAATAATGAAGAACTTAGTATAATAATTTTGTCATTATTAAGCTGGTGGTACAAGGCAGCAAGGTGGCAGAATCCTTAGCACACCAGGCAAAATGCTTACTGGCATTTCATCCGTCTTTATATTCTGAGTTCAAATTCCACCAAGGTCGGACTTTGCTTTTCGTCCTTTTGGGGTCAATAAAATAAGTATCAACTATGATTGGTATAATTTACTTACCCCTCTCCTGAAATTTCTGGCCTTGCACCAAAATTTAAAACCATTATTATTATTATCAGTAAGGCATTGACCTGGCGGAATCATTTGAACACAGGGCAAAATGCTTAGTGGCATTTCATCTGTCTTTATGTTGTGAATTCAAATTCCACCAAGGTCAATTCTGCCTTTCATCATTTTTGGATCAATAAAATAAGTACCAGAGTACTGGGGTCAATGTAATCAATTTACCACTCTCCCGAAATTGCTGGCCTTGTGCCAAAATTTGAAAGCATTATTAACTTGGTACATGTTACATAAAGTAACATGAAATTTTGATGGAAGATATTAATTTAGATTACTTTAAAACAGCGAATTTGTTTCATGGAACCAGAAGTAGTCTCAGGCAGATTGGTACCAAAAGGTTAATAGGCAATATCAAGTCCTTGACAACTCCATTCTTAGATATCAAACTTCCCAGATTGCACTAGAATTTATATTTAGCCTTTTTATATTTTCAAATTTGATTTCATGAGCAGTCTTTTCTGAAATTCTTCATTATTTTCTGTGAGGAGAATTATTCCATTTAGTACAGGCGCAGGAGTGGCTGTGTGGTAAGTAGCTTGCTTACCAACCACATGGTTCTGGATTCAGTCCCACTGCGTGGCACCTTGGGCAGGTGTTTTCTACTATAACCTCGGGCCGACCAAAGCCTTGTGAGTGGATTTGGTTGACAGAAGCTGAAAGAAGCTTGTTGTATATATGTATATGTATCTATATATATGTGTATGTGTGTCTGTGTTTGTTCCCCCAACATCGCTTGACAACCGATGCTGGTGTGCTTATGTCCCTGTAACTTAGCAGTTTGGCAAAAGAGACCGATAGAATAAGTACTAGGATTACAAAGAATAAGTCCTGGGGTCGATTTGCTCGACTAAAGGCGGTGCTCCAGCATGGCCGCAGTCAAATGACTGAACCAAGTAAAAGAGTCAAAAGAGTAAAGAGAGAATAGAAAGAAGTGAAATTATATCAAAACCCTGAGGAATTCTTTACTACTTGCACAATAAATTTCCACCAGAATTCATTGTCAACCCTAATACTGCTTCCCCCACACACAGTTTTACATGGCTTACAAACATCTCGTAAACCAATCCTTTATTCAGTTTCTTTAGGGCCCACCTGACTACCAAGTGTGAAACTCTGCTAAATACTTTCTCTTAGATGAACAGATACAATACAAAATGAATTAAATAAATTGATTTATTCTGAGCTGTGAATTTGAGTTGTGTATCTTGAAAGAATAGCTGATATAGTCCTATTATCTTGGCAC
>NC_042998.1:52233226-52240726 GCF_006345805.1 Octopus sinensis | reverse complement strand
CAGACCTCTCCAGCGGTAACACACCCTTCCATGTGGCCCAACCCGAATGCTAAAAATAGCAGCTGCTTTTCCCTTACCTTGTCTAAGTGCTCACACGTCCAGCACTGTTGGCTACCCTGATTGAAAAGGCCCAATCGTCCCCTGCCTGTGCGTGCATCACTCCTGCACCCTTCTTCCAGTCAGCTCCCCAGCTGCTGACGTCATCCCACAGATTACACTAAGTCAAGTGACTAAATAAAATTCCTTTCATTAGCTGAATTTAAAAAGCATTAATGATTGCAGAAAACTGGTGGTTTCTTTCATAGAAATGGAGATAATATATTTCAAAAGAGAATCACCATAGAAATCTAAAAGACACTGTCAAGTTAGATGCCTTTAGACAAATTATATATTTTATATATTTACAAACAACCATTGAAATATATTGACGCATACTTATCTGAATAAAACTATGTACCTTATTATCTGGTGCACAAGTCAAATTTTTCAGATCAAAATTTACAGCTAAAAATGGCAGGTCCATGATGACTTTGGAGGACCAAAAATTTTACGTGAAATGCTGAAGGATTTGGAAGGATAGTTGCAATGATTGGATGTTTCCACTACATATTTACACGATGTACTACATAGATTTGTATGCTGGAAAATATGGTATACATGTCTGAAGAGGTGAATGCAAGATGAGAATTTACAGAATGTATATCTGCACTCATGAATATATACACAAAACTATATATATGTGTATACCCAAGATTAAAATTAGTCTTACCTGTATATGTGAGAACCTGGGGAAGCAGCTGAAATTTCTGAGAAATTGTCACATCAACATCGTTAAAACCAGACATTTTGTTGATCTCAGAAACCTCCAAGTAGCTGGTTTTATTCGATATCCCCATTCCATGGGAGGGCCATATGGGGGATTGTGGAAGGCACATGCATGAGTAATGACAGTCCCAGGACAACATTGACAAAACAGGGCAGCAATGGACTGTAAGCTTCTGTAGCATGCCAGCAGGCAGAGATGGTTGCAAGAATGCAGCTGAAGACGCAATACAGCAGAAGACACACTACTGGAATAGAAGTAAGGCAGAGTCACAATCCTGGCACAAGTAGCAGACAAGGAGGCCACAGCTGACATCAAGGAAGAGGCAAGGAGTGTGAGCATGTGAAATGACAAATGATCAGAGCTGTTGCTGTTAGTGATGCATACAGGTATGTAATGAAATACATTCTCAGAACGGATATACAAAAGTGGAGCAAGACAAGGTTAAGAACTAAACTGAGCCTGAGTGTGGACCATTAGCATTCTAAGCTGTTGGAGGTATGTCTTGGTCAAAAAGAAAGAAACAGGTGGTGAGTAATGTATGATCCACTTAGACAGAATGTAGAGTGTTTGCAGGCCACATCTACAGTTAATTGTGAGATATGGGCATTGATTATGGAAGGTTTAGCATAGATAGATCAGAATAAATGAAGTATGAGCTATTGGATATGCAACAATAATTTAAGTGCAAATAGGTACAAATAACCATTAAGATAGCAATGAATTGTGCGAGTCATGAATGAATGTGCAGAACAGCATCATCGCCATGTTTATCTTTGTCCTCATCATCATCATCATCCTTGTTATCATCATCTTTGTCATCATTGACATCATCATCACCACCACCACCATCATCGATGTTGTCATCATCATTAGCCTCATCATTTAATATCTACTTTACAATGCTTACACAGGTTGGATAAAATTAGTTGAGGCAGATTTTCTATGAGCAGATGCCCTTCCTGTCAACAATCCTCGCCTGTTTCCAAGTAAGGTGATATTTCCTCATGCCCAGAATATCACAGTATATTGGTAAAGGACACTGCTTGCATTATGGTAACACAAGGAGACAATAACACGCACACACATACAGACACACACACACACATATATATGTCAAAAGGATGTGTTATAACACTATTCCACATATAACAGTCATACCAACAATCCAACATACTTCCATCATCAGCTGCTTCACTGATATCATTATGGTTTTGACACCTAGGCAGTACCATTCAATCCAGCAGTGACAACAGCACTAAAAGTGTTGTGTGGGAACAAACATATTGAAATATACATACATATATATATATATATATATATATGAAAGAAGGTTTGAAAATGCAATTTTAAAAGATGTTTATTCACTTGACCGGTTTCACTTTTTTAGAAAAAGATTGTCAAAAGTAACATGTAAAAGCTTTGTTGTGTTAGGTACTGGTTGTCACAAAATATTACAATACATATATACATTCTTTGATAATAATATTCCTATTATTATCAAAGAATGCATATATGTATTGTAATCTTTTGTGCCCAATATTTTAATGAGCTTGTTAAATATTTTTATATTTTCCCAAGATTTTCCCTTGTAAACTGTTTTAAGATGTTCTTATTACTATCAAATAATGTATATATGTATTGTAATATTTTGTAACAACCAGTACCTAACACAACAAAACTTTTACATGTTATTTTTGACAATCTTTTTCTAAAAAAGTGAAACCGGTTAAGTGAATAAACATCTTTTAAAATTGCATTTTCAAACCTTCTTTCATATATAATTCCACTCGTGCGGTACCTTACAACTCCACTTTGTTAAATATATATATATATATACACACACATACACATATATGTATACATAGATATATATGACAGGTTATTTTTTCAGTTTCTGTCTACCAAATCTGCTCACAAAGCTTTTGTCATCACTTAGCCAAAATACCCTACAGTGGCACTGAAACCAAAGCCATGTGGTTGAAAAGCAAACTTGTTACCATACAGCCATGCATGAACTTATATACTTACTGTATAATTAGAACACATAAAGGGGTTGTTCTATTATTTTATTTTTTTTAGCAGCTTAAAATGGTAATCAATATATTTAGTCTTACTGTATAATTAGAACACATAAAGGGGTTGTTCTATTATTTTATTTTTTTTAGCAGCTTAAAATGGTAATCAAACCAAGTAATTTCATTGCTATTTAACAATTCATCAACTCACCTCTCTCTCTCTCTCAGACTGTAGATGATGGTATCAGAAGGTTATTTATAAAAATTGTAAACAAGTATATGACTGACACAACTCACTTGACTATAATAGCACAGGATGGTTGACAGCCCAAAATTAATTGCTAGAGTGCCAATACAGTGTGGCTCATAAATATATAAATATATTAGAGTAATAAATATAATGATGTAAAAATATATAATCCATAATCCTTAGTCCAACAAAATATATTCTGTTATACTTACGGCTCATCAGGAACTGAGGGGCAAAATTTAGGAAGAACTAACTTATAATGTATGGTAAGAAGGAACAAAGGAAAAAATTCAAACACACACCCATGTATGAGGGAATGCTGAAAAGTTCCTGGCTTTGGGTAAAAGAAAATACAAAATCAGTTACTTATGATTTTATTCAAGATACTCCCCTCTCAGAATCACACACTTATTGCAGTGGTCCTTCAGTTTTCCTAAGCCCTGTAAAAGAAGTCAGAAGGCTGGGCCTCCAACCAGGCCCTTTGATACCCTTAAAGCCAGGATCTTTTCAGCATCCCCTCATATATAAAAGCACATACTTATATACAGAGTGCATTCAAGAAGTTTTTAATCTTTTTAGGGGAGGCAGTTATGACTGGGCTACATTATTGTAATTTTAGTATATCATTATTACACATCTAACAAGCTGAACATTTTCATTTCAGATTGAAGGAAATGGCAGTAAGAGAATTGCATGTCACAGTTCCATCCTGATAACCAACTACTTAACAGAGATGGGCACCAGAATTGTTCCTCACCTTCCCTACAGTTCAGTCTCTGTTCCTTGTAAGTTTTGGTTATTCCCCAAGCTGAAGGAGCAGTCATTCCCAACTGCAGGAGCAGTTGTTATGAAAATGAGAGAGCCAGCAACAAAGGTTCTAGATACCTTCACTTTGGAGGCCTTCACAAGTGGCTGGGTAACATCACCAGTGCTTTTCATGTGGTGCCGGTATGAGTGCTTTTTATGTGGCACTGGCATAGGGCTCTTGCAGGCCAATCTTCTTCATCAGGGGAAGCAGCATTAACACTTTCACTGTGGAGGACGAGTCCTCTTGAGTACAGCAAGGTGCCAGGCATCTCAGTCTTTCTGCGATCTCCCCCATATGATTCAGTATCCTGAGGTCGTCCTTCAGTACTTCAAACCCATGTCTTCCTGGATCTCCCTCTTCTACCAGTTCCATCCACTTTGATGGATGGATAAGTGAATGAATGAATGAATGAATAAATAAATGAAACTGCTACGTGCTGTGTATAGACAGTAATTTTGCTGAAGAAAAATAACTCAAATTTTTAAAGTTGATAGAATGCAGACTGCTTTACATTTATCTGTTAAATATAAGAGAAGACACACATGCTGAATGAAAAATATCAGCCATTTCAATGAAACCAATATTTATGCTCCACTTATATTTAACTGTAACATCAAAAGTTGTTATCTATAATATTATAATTTTAAACAATATTTATGCTGCATGCTGCATTTATATAACCTATTTGCATTTTTGTTTCATAATGTTATTGTTTGAAATTTATTATTCTTGAAAAATCACACAAAATGTACTTGAAATTTTTTAACGAAATTGAACTAGTTTTCTCTGTTGCATTGCAAATTTTCTGACAAATCTATAAAAATAACCTTTATTTTTTTTTTGTTGTTTTCTTTAAATTTAGTTTATTTGTTTAGAATGAGTTTCAGAAATAATTACTACTGGGGAAGCTTCTAGTGTGTGTGTATGTGTGTGTGTTTGTGTTGTGTATGTGTGTGTATGTGTGTGCTTGCATGTGCATGTGATGTGTGTGTTTGTGTGTATGTATGTACATGTGTGTGCATTGCATATGTGTGTTGTGTGTTGAGTATTGTGCATGTGTTTGTATGTGTGCATGTGTGTGAGTGTGTTGAATGTGTGTGTTTGTGCATGTGTGTGTGTATGTGTGTGTGTCTGCATGCATGCGTGCATGCATGTTGCACATGTGTGTTGGGAAAATAATGAGAAAGGTTTGAAAATGCATTAGATTTTTATACATGTTTAAATTTTTTTTTTAAATACAACAAATTCAGTTTTGAACATAAGGGAGAGATAGTTGGTTTTTTTTCCATGCATTTGTATATAGATGGAAGTAAAAATACGGAAAAAAAAATGCATAATGTGAGTTTTCATATAACAGATACACTGAAACTATATTAGTGTTTAGAAATATTATCATTTCTAAATTTCTCTAAAGGAGACAACAGCAGCGGTACTGGATATTATTAGTTATCGCCAAGCTAATATGGCAGTCTGATGGCCTCTTGGAGCTAATCAATGGCAGCTTTCGTCCTATATTTATGGACAGCCATATTAGCTTAGCGATAACTATTAATATATTAGTGTTTGTTTTCAGAAGGTAAGTTTTAGAAACAAACTTCTTAACTATACAGTAAAGCTTGTACCTTGTGTGTGTGTGTGCGTGTGTTTGTGTTCACCCGTATCTCTAATTCATTCTCACTCATCATCATCATCACTAAATGTCAGTTGTCCATGTTGGCTTGGGCTGGAAGTTTTGACCAGAGCTGGCAAGCCGGAGAGCTGCACCAGGCTCCAGTCTGATTTGGCTTGGTTTCTATGGCTGGGTGCCCTACATAATGCCAACCACTTTACAGAACGTGCAGAGTGCTTTTACGTGGCACCACACAGGTGTTTTATATGGTGCTGCACAGGTATTTTTACATGGTGCTTTTATGTGGTACCGCATGGGCTCTTTCACATAATACTGCACAGGCACTTTCACATAGCACCACCACAAGTGCTTTTATGTGGCACCAGCACAGGAGTTTGCCGGTCAATCCTCTCCACCAGGGAGACTGGACTTAACTTAACTCTTCTGCTGTGAAGCAGAAGAAGTGACTACTCTCCTAAATGTGAGTAGCCATGTAGTTCCTCTACATGAACTTGCTCTGCTCCAACCTCTTGCCCCAAACTTCAACTTCCCTCTAGAACACAGAGGCCACATCCTTCCTCCCTGGGTTTATTGACTTTCAAGCCACATTGGGACTTCAATAGTGCCAGTGGCATGAAAATAACACCCAGTACACACTATAGAGTGGATGGTATTAGGAAGAGTATCTAGCCATTGAAAGCATTTCACAGCAGACATTGGAGTGTGATGCAGTTCTTAGAGCTATTGGATCCTAGTCAAGCTGTCCGATTCATACCAGCATGGAACATGGCCGTTAATGATGATGATGATGCTTGTGATGATGATGAGGTGGAGGAGGATGTTCATGACAATAACGACAATGACAGTAATGATGATGACGATGATGACAACGATGATGACGAAGAGGAGGAAGAAGATGATGATGATGATGATGATGATGATGACGTCGACGACGACAACAACAACAATGATGGTGGTGGTGATGACGATGACGATGGTGATGATGATGATGAGGAGGAGGAGGAGGAGGACCATAATTATGATGATGATGAGCAAGAGGAGGAGGGGATGATAGTTGGGGTACACATGTATATCCTCTACAGCAAGACATCTATTCCCTTCTCCATTTTTTTCAACATTAGCCTCTCTGTACCTTGCATAAAACCACTCCGCTCACTACTGCATCCCCTCTCAGTCATGGGGTCTTGTCTTGCAAATTACTTAGTGGTACCATGAAATAAAGAAAAATTACCCAGTACATTCTGTAAAGTGTTTGACAATAAGAAGGACATCCAGCCATATCACAAAAACCATACAAAAGTAGACACTGGGGAGCAATGAGACCCTCTAGTTAGTCAGATCCTGTCTAACCATCCAACCCATGTTAGCCTGGATTATGGAGGTTAAATGATATTGAGGATGATGATAATGATGATGATGATGATGATGATGTGTGTGTGTGTTTGTACATGTATACAGATACGGCATGGTTGTGTAGCTAAGAAGTTTATTTCTTAACCAAGAAGTTTCTGATTTGGTCCAGTTGCATGGCATTGTGGGTATCTTTTTACTCTAAGCAGGGAGTTGGCCAATCCGTTTTAAAAAAATTTGGTAGACAAAAACTGCTGAAATTTCATTGTATGTGTGTTAGTGGGGGGGGGGGCTGTGTGTGTGTGTTTAAGTTACTATGCTGACATTCTATACTTGTCATAAGTCAAGCAAAGCAACACGGTGCTGACATTCCTTACTGATAATATAACTGGTTGCTCTGCACTTCTGAAGATCTTAGAAATATAGAAACAAAAATCCCTTATGAAGGCAGTGTTAGCATATCAGACAAAATGCTTATCAGCATTTCCTTTGGCCATTTCCATCAAATTCTGCTGAAGTTAATTTTTATCCATAGGCTCAGGCATGGCTTGGCTGTGTGATAAGAAGCTTGCTTCTCAACCAAGTGTTTCTGGGTTCAGTCTCACTGTGTGGAACTCTTGT
>NC_042998.1:52205726-52228226 GCF_006345805.1 Octopus sinensis | reverse complement strand
TATAGTAGAATAGTAGAAGACACTTGCCCAAGGTGCCACACAGTAGGACTGAACCCGGAACCATGTGGTTGGTAAGCAAGCTACTTACCACACAGCCACTCCTATGCCTATATATATATATATAATATATATATATATATGACGGGCTTCTTTCAGTTTCCGTCTACCAAATCCACTCACAAGGCTTTAGTCAGCCCGAAGGTATAGTAGAATAGTAGAAGACACTTGCCCAAGGTGCCACACAGTAGGACTGAACCCGGAACCATGTGGTTGGTAAGCAAGCTACTTACCACACAGCCACTCCTATGCCTATATATATATATATATATATATATATATATATATATTTACTGTTGTGTCTGGGGAGAGTCATTTTCTCTTTTTTGCCTGATAAGGAAAATAAAATAGAATAAGTGGAAATTTTAGTGGTGAGTGTGTTACATTACAAGGCACAAAAAGAAAATGACTCTTCCCAGACACAACAGAATATGCTTCAACACACAAACTCATAAAGAATCTTGCAAACCAAATCCCAAAACGAAATACACACACACACACACACACACACACATACACACACACACATATATATATATAATTAACTAGAAATGATATCTGGATGGCTGCTTTATCATTTGGAATGAGACCATTGATAAACATTTGGAATTTAAATCAATACTAAATAATATAAACCATAACATTCAATTTACAATAGAAGAAAGCAAAGTACAGCTCCCTTTCTTGGATATTCTGATTAAAAGAAAGTCAACAACCAAATTGTAACTGACATTTATCATAAATCAATGGACTTGAAACAATATCTTCTTTTTAGATCATGCCACTCAAAACACATCAAAAGAAATATCCCCTTTAATTTAGCAAATGATTAGCACAATAGTGTCTGATGGAAATACCCAGGATCTCTGTCTTCAAGACCTCGGAACAACACTAACTGAGAGACAATATCCACCCTCACTTATAGACGTTGGAATTAAGGGCGCCAAGAAATTAGACATTAAAACACTAAGGGAAACAAAATGTAGCACCACAATACATCTCAAAACACTACCATATATATCAGCACACAACCATAGAAAAAATGAGGTATACAACACTATTATACAAAATCTACCTATGCTTACTAGGAATCGAAAAATGAACAACATTCTGAAAACATATAAATTTATCAAATGCAAAAAGCAACACAAATCACTGGAATGACTTCTGACAAATGTGGAGCTTTACTCAACTACCACGAAACCAATGGTTAAAAAATGTGGATGCCCAAACTGTGGAACACTCCCCAACCTATGCCTGTTCAAGCAAGGAGAGAGGTTCACAATTAAAACCAACTTCACTTGTGCGTCCAAGAATTTAATTTATATTATAACTTGTTCAGGTTGTGGACATTACTATATAGGACAGACAAGTATGGAATTTAGACAGAGAACCACATTACATAAGAAACAGATCTGTTTCCCACAGTACAGGCAGATTCTTTTGAGTGAACACATAGAGAGATGTGCAGGTAATATCCAACCAAACTTCACAGTTTTCCCCATCTACCAGTGCAAAGAACCAATTTTTGTACAAGAACATTTAAACAAAGAAAATTTATCTACCAAAAAATACAGAACACACCTAAATATGAGCACATAACCAACTTTGGTCTCAGTTTATATTTTAATTCATGTTCACATACCCATCACTCTAAATACTTCAACTCAGTACTTTAGCTTTTGAGTTTTTGTGTATTTATTTATCCCCTCCCCAAAATAAGAGCAATTATCTCCCCTGTCCCAAATAATGATGATCACCAATTACCTCCCCTTAGATTTTTCTACTTGTTGACTCATTGTATTCACAAACTCCTATACACAACATGGACTAAAACCTTCTTAAGAAAATACGAGATTACAATAATTTAAATGTTATGACTTAACGAAAGCAAACCTAGTCAACAAAAAACACACTTTTACTTATAAGATATATTTAAAAATATATTAAAACTATGTAAACTGTGTGCATTTTCTTTCTTTTATTTGATATGTATGTATTTTTTGCATTACAGCTCACAACATGGAAATAATCGAAATTCTTTTTCTTATGATATATAAAGTAAACAGAAAATGGAAAAATATTGATCAACAGCAATTGACTAACATCGATTATTACTTTTTAATACAAATAGACCTTATCCCATCTAACAGCTGTTTCTGCTTCCAATGCTCTATGGTATTGCCACTGAAAATTCTGGAAATAATATTCATCATATTTTGCAGCACATCCGATCTGGAACATGGAACTTCATCAGAGTGAAGAAAAATACATAGATGAGAAGAAAAGAAGAGCCGTAAGAAGAAGAAGAAGAAATGCTTCATATATTTAAATCATATCATTTTGCATATCTTCTGCTTCAGGACACCAAGTAAATGACTAAACTTGAAATATTAGTAGGTGGGTTAATTTTTCTATAGGGGTAACAGGGTGTATAAGTAGTAAAAAAAGTAAAATAAAAACTTTACCATAACAGGATACACCAGTAGGTCGAGAAAAAGAGAGTGTGATAGTGCCATAACATTTAGAAGTAATCCTAATAGTTCTTAAGATTATGTTAGTAGTACTAATTAATAGCTTATCCTAAAAAAATGCCCATCTATTAATTATAATTATTTACTTACTGAATAGGTGGTTGTAAAGACCAACCAACTATTGCCTGTAATGGGATTGACCAAAGTCCAGCTTTTGATATAATTGGTTGAATTTTTAAAGAAAGGCACGCTATAAAGACTGTTATACAGGTAGATGTAAATAAATAAATAAATAAAAACTAAAAGTATGGAGAAATAGCATATGTTGTAAGTGGCCCAAAACCACTCAGGACATCATAAATAAAAACAAACGAACATGTAAATTGGGACCATGCAAACGAATGAACAACGTCCACAGTGTCATTAAAACCTAGAGAGGTCCCTATTTGGACCATTGCAAGTAAAGGTGGTAGGAGAGGACGAAAGATAGGACAAATGCTTTATAAATAGGAGTGATAAATTAGTAGACAAAGAAAGGAAATTAATTATTAAGAAAGTGAAAAGGGAAGGGGATAAAACTGGGACTACAGTTAAGGGGAGACTACAGTTAAGGGAGGTAATGGCTAGGGCAGTGCCCTACATTTAGAAAATTATAATACAAAGTCTAACTTCCGAACTAACAATCACAGTACCCAAGCAGTGGTCTTACTATACAAACAATAATTGGCTAAACATACCCAAATACATTCAGCCTAGTGCTCCTATGAATAATTATAAGTACAAATCCTCCAAAATTAATTAAATGATTAGAATTTAATTATTTGCTAATCACTATTATTTTTGCAGATGCAGGCTCAAAACTACAGCTTGCTCAATCATACTTAATGTATATTATTATATTGTTGTTATTACTAACATGCTTGGGTGCATACCACAATTGCACTCCCATGCATACAATACTATGCCTAAGAACAATAATAGCTCATAGGGAAGTGCCAAATGCAATACAAAGTACAAGCAGATACTATCTAAAGAGTTGTGAAGTTGATATTAAAGTGTTGAATTTTGTAATGTGAAGGGGTTTCTAAAATGAGTAAAACTAATAGGAGGTCACCAATAAATGGAAGTAGTCCCATGCTGACTGAAATTAGGTCCAGAATGAAATTTAAGTGTTAAACAAGCTAACACATGGTGTAGAAAGTAAAGTTAGTTGCAAATAAAGCCATTTCTAAAGTGGTAGGTACAGGTTCATTTAGTGGGGTAATGGATATTTATGTCCTTTTTATTTTAAATTAGGTTCGTATTTAAAAGAACTGGTATTATTAAAAGGGGGTGAGAAGATTGCATTAAGGAGGGATAAATTAATAAATAGATTATATAATTTAGTTATTATGTGTAGGAGGTGGAATTTTAAATTCAGATATGCTGGTGTAGGAATATTAAAGCTGGATTACCTATAAGAGACCTAGGTGTGTAATACTATTAAACTAGCTTTAATTGGAAGCTAATAGATGCCATCATTTAGTATTGAATTCTACTGTTTCTGTGGTGAAGAGCTCTGGGTGCTGTTTGTGGAGATGATGCAAAGGGGTACTTAATATCATTTGTACTTAGAGAAGATAAACTTACCATTGTGCAGGCAAGCTTTATTTCTCTCTTCCCTCAAAGTAAGTAATGAGTATCAGGCCTCTAGTATGAAACATTTCTCATTGATGCACAGATGGCATTTCTTATTTTTTACATTGTACAAAGGTGTGGTGGTGAGGAATTTCCATTCTAAAATAAATCTAATATTTTTATCTTTAAGCTCCCAAATATATTTACTTAATCCGGTCGAGTTAATCTTATTTCTATTTCTGAAAGTGTGTTGGTGTGCGGCTAGCCTTCGTTTCATTTCATTTTGGGTACTTCCTATGTATAGCTTTTTACTAAACTGTGTTGTGACTGTGCACTGGTAAATTACATTTTTTCTTTTACAAGTATTTTCAAAGGCGCAATTATCTTTATTTCTACAGTTGCACTGGTTGTGCTGTGGGTAGAATTACTTACTAGTGAGTTGGTGTAAGGTGTATTATGATTGATAGCGTTATTATGGTTGTGAGTGTTATCATTTCTATGTTTGGGATGGTTATAGGGGTTGTAATTTTTATTCTTACTATTGTTGTTATTGTTACTTCTATCTAAATAAAAAAAATGTCTAGTTTTAATTTACTTTGAACTTTTAAACCTAAACCAAACGAAAACAAAAGAGATCTATTACATGAAGCTTGAGCAGCTTAAGTCAGCGCTAGAAGGAAAACGACCATCTTTGGTTTCAAGATAAATGGTGTTCTTCCATCAGGATAATGCTCGGCCACATACAGTGAGGATGACATTCCAAAAGCTGGAGCAGTTTGAATAGGAAGCGATGCTCCACCTACAATATTCACTGGACATTGCCCCATCTGATTATCATTTATTTCACAGTCTTCAAAATCATTTAGACAGAAAAAATATGAATCTTGTAGACGAGGTCAGAAGAGTAATGGAGGAGTATTTTTCTTCATGAGCAAATGAATGTTGGAAGAAGAGGGGCTTTGCAAGTCTGCCAAATAAATGGAAGGGCATTGTAGAAAATGAAGGAGAGTCTATTTTAGATTTAAAAGAACTTTGTTCATCTTAATTTTGAAAAGTAAAAGTATAAAAAACGCATTATTTATGGGATGACCCAATATTATCTCAACTGTATAGATTTCCTGAAGTATATAATATCAATAATAATAACAATAGGGATTATTACGAAGTAGCATAGCATTACCTTTAATTCTTTATATATATATCTACAGTTAAGTCGAAGGATATTAAGACCCTGAAGAAACTGCCCTATTATTATAGTAGGGTTGCAATTTCAATGCTTACTAATCGGTGCAGTTGAAACTTATATATGAAAGGAGTTAAAGGTAACGCCATGTTACATTGTAACAATTATCATTATTATTATTGTTATAATTGTTGATATATACATACATACAAACATATATATATATATATATATATATATATATATATATAGCCAGTACCGCATTGACTGGCCTCCGTGCCGGTGGCACGTAAAAAACACCATCCGAGCATGGCTGTCTGCCAGCCTCGTCTGGCACCTGTGTCGGTGGCACATAAAATCACCCACTACACTCACGGAGTGGTTGGCGTTAGGAAGGGCATCCAGCTGTAGAAACACTGCCAGATCTGACTGGCCTGGTGCAGCCTTCGGGCTTCCCAGACCCCAGTTGAACCGTCCAACCCATGCTAGCATGGAAAGCGGACGTTAAACGATGATGATGATGATGATGATATATATAAAACATAGACACATAGTTTCTGTCTACCAAATTCACTTACAAGGCATAGGTCAGCCTAAAGCTATAAAGGAAGATACTTGCCAAATGTGCTGTACAGTGGGACTGAACCTAAAACTATATGCAAACTTCTTAACCACACAAGTAAGGCTGTGCTTACGTAGAAGAATAAAAAAGTTAAACTGAAAGATGCAATATTTATTGTTCCAGTGGCACACCAATGCTAATAATAATTTTCAAAAAATATCAGCTAGCTTAATATACACATGCATATGTATAAATACTCATACATGTAATATCGTTTACAGAAGTGTTTACAAAGGAGGAAAATTACGTTTTTTTTTCCTTTTTAAACCTAAGCTGAAGTTAAATATTTTATTGTGACAGGTTTATTTACTTAGCAGCAAGTTTCACAAACTTCATGTCGAGTTCCTTATTAAATACTAGCACACCTTGAATGAACTCAGGTAACTCATTGATAAACTCAAAACCAAAATGAAAATAGTAATAATAATAATAATAATAATAATAATAATAATAATAATAATAATAATAATAATAATAATAATAATAGTAATAATAATAATATTCATGAATGAATAATAATAATAATAATAATAATAATAATTGTGAATGAATAAATAGAATAAAATAAAACTAAAAAATTACTTTGCCAAGCTGTTACATTATCGATATATAAGCAACATAGATTTAGTGGCCAACATTAGTTTTTTGCTTTCCAGTTCCCATTTGTTTATTTTTATGTTTGTTATTTCTGTTTATGCATCTTTTATTTGCTATTGACAATTTATCATAATACGACAGCTGAAAAGCTGAAGTTATGGTTTCATATTGTACAATACAGCAATAGCAATAGAACTTTTGTTGTAAATATCAGGTTACTTTCATTTACTTTTATGCCTTAATGGAAACTACATATAACTGTTGAACTAACAAGGGAGCTGTTGCATATTTACTTGGCCAGCTTAAGAAGAAATAATACTTTCGATGATGTGATCTAGGATAGACGATGCCTCCTCAAGCCTTTTAAAATAGATGGTGATTGGATGATCTTGTTTGAGATGCCTTTGATTATATGTGTTTAGTCAGCGAGAATATGGTATTTAAAACAACAATAATCAGCCTTCTTGAAGAGCCTACAAAAGTGCATCTATTCATGCCTTTGACCTGCAAAAAATAGCAGCTAACTCCCCTTCAAATACATCCTACCAACTTTAAAAAATGACCTCTCTTCCCAAAACTCTAACCTTTAACTCAGTGGAACATTAAGGATGTGACTGTTGGATGGGGTGTGGTTTATAGCAAGCTATGTCTGGTAAATTCATTATCATCAATTCATTGTCATCGATTCAAACATGATTTTGAATAATGTAAATTTGAATTTTTGTGTTGATCATGTTGTAAAAAAAGTGCAAATTTAAATTAAGCTTATTTGTCTTCATATTTTATACATACTACTAGGAATATTGCCCGGCTCGTGTGCTCATGCATTCTATGCACGTGCGAATTAAGCTAAACTTGGATGAAGTCCAATCAAAATTCAGTTATTTTGATTTTAAAATCAAGCATTTAATGCTCTCTATTTTTGCGCTTATGTGTTCCATTTCCTCAATAGGAAGTACGTAGAAGCATTTCATAAATTTTTGTTGATCAAATTGTTGAATTGTTCGTTTAGATCAGTATTTCTCAACGGGGATTTCAGGGGAGAGTTTCAGGGAGTCGCTGGCAATGTATCGTGATGATCAAAAATCCAACCTGCTAAAATTTGGTTAAAGTGATTCAAACTGCAGACTCAACGCAAAATGGTCACATTTAATTCAAAGCGTTAAAAATGTTATGAAAACAATTGGTATGTGTTCACAAAGTCCAAACGGTTGATACGAAAAAACCCTCCAGGCTACATCCCGAAAATTCATTTCTTTGCCAAATTTCTACAATGTTTACGGTGATTCGTTTTTATATCTTGATTTTTTTAGTTTTCATGCAATTTACGCATGCTTGCATGCGTTGTGAACACAGTTCACGTCAAACAGCTGACTGAGTAAAGTTCACTATTCAATGCATGGGATAAGGCCTAAACAAACACATTATCGATTTTTGCACTTGCGAGATGAATTTCGGAACAGAAATAGCGCAGTTCAATTTTCATTCACCTAAACTTTAAGTGACCCATTTTTGGTGGTCCTACGATTTGTTGTCTGGGAGGAGGTGTGCCTGGAAGTTAAATACACAGACACACAAGTTGAGTTTTATATATATAGATGTCTCAACCCAGAAGATAAAATTCCTGATTACACATTACTTTCGATTCTTTTGCAATAAAATAATTTCTATTAATGATAGATACTATGAATATATTTTCTCAGTAAACTTTCCTTGCAGTGAACTTTCTCCATGGTGAAATTTCTTCACAGTGTATTGATGATGGTAAACTTATCTGTAATCACACCAATCACCTGGTTGATGTTCATTACAACTGAATAGACCAGAGCTATGTAAAATAAAGTACTTTGTTCAAGACTTAACATGCTACCTAATCTAGGAACTAACCGTATAATAAGGAGTTGACCTTATAATAATGAGTTGGTCATGCTAACACACAAGGCCATGAGCCTTATATACATCTGAAATATATATCCTGTTAATCACAGATCTACTCAATCAATGTTGACATGTAACTAAATAACTACAGCACAGATATTATTAAAATCTTGGAGTTGTTCAGATTGTGAAGAAAAACAAGATTTTAAACCCTTTCATGGAAACATTTCTCATGAAAATACACATTCTCTATCTGCATGTTGATGTTTTCATTAATTTCAAAAATATTCTTAGCTCTGAAGGGAATTGAATGCCAAATAATAAAATTTCATACTTATTTGCTTATTAAACTGTTGTTTAAAACGCATCTTTTAATGAAAGGTTCTAACACAAAGTGATGATAGAATGTATTAATTTAGATATGAATCCTAGGAATGAGCAACTTTATAGAAAATAAATTCTTTGAAGTCTCTCAGGTGAGCTGCTATCAAAAGAATTAAATTTGGCAATTCATTCATAATAATTAATTTAACTCTTTTAATACCAACCCACTCCAAGCACTTCATCACAAAGTGTTCATATTTTATTAAGAACTTAATCAAACTCTCACAATAACATAAATGAAACTGTAAGGTTTCACTTAATATATACAGTTACATGTATTTTAATAAAGGCGGCAAGCTGGCAGAAACGTTAGCACACTGGGCGAAATGCTCAGTGGTATTCCGTCTGCCGCTACGTTCTGAGTTCAAATTCCGCTGAGGTCGACTTTGTCTTTCATCCTTTCGGGGTCAATTAAATAAGTACCAGTTACGCACTGGGGTCGATATAATCGACTTAATCCGTGTGTCTGTCCTTGTTTGTCCTCTCTGTGTTTAGCCCCTTGTGGGCAGTAAAGAAATAGGTATTTTAATAAATCTCTTCAAAACACACAGGCAATCAAACCATTAGAAATATAGCCTCAAAAGGATGAAACTCAAGCAAATGTTATAGGAAACAGAAACATGGGAAACAGAAATTTATCTCTAAGTTAGTTTGTCTGCTTTGATTGCAATTGATTTTAAATCATGATTTTATAACTGAGTGCTTTTATTGTGGCCATCTTATACCTATACCTGGCTCAGTGGTTAGAGCGACAGGCTCACAATCATGAGGTAGTGATTTCAATTCCTGGACCAGGTTGTGTGTTGTGTTCTTGAGCAAGACACTTTATTTCACATTCACTTCACTCAGCTTTAGAAATGAGTTGTGACATCACTGATCCCAAGCTGTATGGACCTTTGCCTTTCCTTTGGATAACATCGATGACATGGAGAAGAGAGGCTGGTATGCATGGGTGACTGCTGCTCTTCCATTAACAACCTTACCTGGACTCATGCCTCAGAGAGTGACTTTCTAGGTGCAATCACATGGTCATTCAAGACCAGAGAGGATCATTACCCTTTTTTCTTTATTTTTCAGGAATGAGTTTTTTTTTAATATTCTTTTTCTTCTTTTTCCTTTTCCCGCTTTTTCTTTTATCTTGTTCTTCTGTTTCCTTGCAAGTTACTTGGCAACCTCACTCCTGCCAGTGGCACAACAAAAACAAGCACCCAGTACATTCTATAAAGTGGTTGGTATTGGGATGGTGGAATCCAACCATAAAAAAACTTGCCAAAGATGGCACTGGAGCTCGTGGCCTTACAGCTTACTGAACCTTGTCGAACCATCCAACCTAGGGACATTAAATGATGATGGTAGTGGTGGTGGTGGTAGTGGTGGTGGTGGTGGTAGTGGTGATGGTGGTATTGGTAATGAGGATGATTCTACAGAACTTTGAAAGTGTTGAAAGACGAGCTGTAATGTCACTATGGAATGTGAACATCATCATTTTACTCAAACACTAGCAAAATAAAATGCCAATGTCCGAGCACATTCACACACACACACACACACATCCATGCACACACAGAATGGGCTAACTATGGCTTCTGTCTTACCAAATTTATTCACAAAACACTGGTCAGTTCAGATAGTCATAAAAGACACTTACCCAATGAGCTGCACAATGGGACTGAACCTGAAACCACATGGTAACAAAGTGAACTTCTGAACCACACAACCACATCTGCACCTTACTTGAATATTAAATATTATACTTCTTTGTATTGTTGTATTTTGGGATGGTCATTCTATTTATTATTATTTTTTTTTTGCCAAATAAACACATGCACTATATGTATATTTTTTTTCATCACTCATTTATTACTGTTCTTATTTTATTATTTTAACACCTGTCCATTGTCTGGAAATCTTTCATCACATCTGTGACCTCTTCAGTGACACTTTTCCTTTCCATGAGTGTTCTTGCTCCACTTACTCCATTCACAGTGGAGCAAGAACTCACACGGAAGCGAAAAGTGTCACTGAAGAGGTCACAGATGTATGACAAAAAATTTCCGAAAAATGGACAGGCATTAAAATAATAAATAAAATAAGAACACTAAAATAAGAATAAATTAGTGAAGGAAAAAAAATAATCTATATATATATAAAGCTGAAGTTGTCTGTGTATGGCAGGTTTAGTAGCCTTCAACTAACACTATCTCCTCTGAGACCCTGCTGTGCAAGTTGACCAAAATTGAGAATATGATAGAAGGCTTGCTCTTCCTTCCGTAGAAGAAAAAATTCAAATCGGACAATGTTAACACCAAAAATTATTTACATCAAAAAGGTGCTTTTCTTCTATGAAAATCCTTATTTTTTACGATTTTTTTACTGCTGTGTCACCATTTTTCGGTGTATTTCAACCAGAAAAATGTTCACTTAGAGAGAATAACAAGCTACATAATACAAAATTTTTACTTTTCAAAAACTCCAATTCTAAAGGGTCGAAACAAGCCCAAGCTAGTAATAAATAAAATGACTATTACGAAATACAACATCTGCTTCAACACACAATTTCCCATCAGGAATCTCGCAAATCGAATTGATAAACTATATTTCTTTGATTATTCTTTAAGATTATGGTGAGATGATTGAAATATTATTTTCACTATTTTAAGTTTGCTTTCAATATTGATACAATAAATGAGTGGTTCTCAACCATTTTTTTTTTATCTATGGACCTCTTTGATTTCTATTTTACTCTGGTGTCCCCTCGTGACCATTTGATGTGTAAAAACTAGTTTTATAGATAATTCATTCAAAATTCATATTTTCCTTTCCATATGTTAACTTGTGTATGTTGAATATAAATAGATACATCTTGCTGTTTCTTGCAATAAATACATCTAAGGCAAAAATTTTTCCATGGACCTTTGAAATACTATTGTGGGTCCTCAATTTACTATTTTGTTGTGTGGAAGCCCCAAAGTCTTATATGGAGCCCCAGGAGTCTTATGGATCTGGTTGAGAAACACTCCTAGAGATGATACAGGCTTTTTAGAAAGATGATCTGTTGTTAAATTTTTAGTTATAGTCATAACCCATGCCAGCATGGAAAGCAGACGTTAAATGGTGATGATGATGATGATGATGATGATGGCAATGATGAGTATGTGATAGTAAATATACCTTGTTGTTGTTGTGTTACTCTTGGTCAACATTGACCAAGCAGACATATGATCAAAGGTGTTCAAGATTTGATCATTCAAACTTTATCTAATCCAGTACAAACTTACCAAGAAGGAAATACATGCATGGTAGGAAGATTTGTCTGCTACTTGTGAAATGCCAAGTAACAAATTAAAGACCAACCCTCTTCATTGATTTGTATGTAATTGTGCTTTGCAGTTAGGTGAGATTTGATAACGGGTTATAAATAATAGATATGCTTTGTTTAAAAATAATTTAAAATTATCATGATTGTTTTCAGTTTTACAGTGGTTGTGAAGAAAGAGAAAATTGTCTTCTTTGTCAGTCTGTTTGTCTGTCTGTCTGTCTGAATGCATGTATGTATGTATGTATGTATGTATGTATGTATGTATGTATGTATGTATGTATGTATGTATGCATGTATGTATGTATGTATGTATAAGGTAGTGGGGTGTTGAAAAGTTCCTGGCTTTGGGTAAAAGAAAATATAGGAGGATCAGTTAATCATGATTTTATTCAACTTATCCCCCTCTCAGATTCACATACTTATTAGAACAGTCCTGTAAAAAACTCAGAAGATTGGGTCTCCAACTGTGCTTTTCATGATACTCTTAAAACCAGGAACTTTCAGCTTCCCCTCATATGTATGTATGTATGTATGCATGCATGCATGCATGTATGTATGTATGTATGTATGTATGTATGTATGTATGTATGTATGTATGTATGTATGTATGTATGCATGCATGCATATATGTATGTATATGTATGTATGTATGTATGTATGTATGTATGTATGTATGTATGTATGTGTGTGTGTGTGTGTGTGTGTGTGTGTGTGTGTGTGTGTGTGTGTGTGTGTGTGTGTGTGTGTGTGTGTATGTCTGTGCATGTGTGTCATTATTCAGTTTATTTCAAGATTTCTTTCCAAAAAAGCTCCTTCATTGAAATTTCAACAACATCAACAGGGGATTTTTGTGTGTATATCATCATCATCATCATCATCATCATTTAACGTCCGCTTTCCATGCTAGCATGGGTTGGACGGTTACTGGGGTCTGGGGAGCCCGAAAGCTGCACCAGTCCAGTCAGATCTGGCAGTGTTCTACAGCTGGATGCCCTTCCTAACGCCAACCACTCCGAGAGTGTAGTGGGTGATTTTATGTGCCACCGACACAGGTGCCAGACGAGGCTGGCAAACGGCCACGCTCGGATGGTGTTTTTATGTGCCATCGACACAGGTGCCAGACGAGGCTGGCAGACGGCCACGCTCGGATGGTTTGTTTTTATGTGCCACCGACACAGGTGCCAGACGAGGCTGGCAGACGGCCACGCTCGGATGGTGTTTTTATGTGCCACCGACACAGGTGCCAGACGAGGCTGGCAGACGGCCACGCTCGGATGGTGTTTTTATGTGCCACCGACACAGGTGCCAGATGAGGCTGGCAAACGGCCACAATCGGATGGTGCTTGTTACGTGCCCACAGCACGGAGGCCGTCGATGCGGTACTGGCTACGGCCACGTTCGGATGGTTTTCTTATGTGCCACGTGCCACCGGCACTGGTACCACAAAGATACAAATTCCATTGATGTTCATCTATTTTGATTTGTTTTGATTTTGATTTTCACTTGCCTCAACAGGTCTTCACAAGTGTCACAAGAAGGAAGGTATGCACAGGTGGACTGACTACGTCCCAGGTAGGGGCCATGGGTTATGGCCTGACTAGTCTTGCCGGGTCTTCGGATGGTGTTTTTATGTGCCACCGACACAGGTGCTAGATGAGGCTGGCGAACGGCCACGATCGGATGGTGTTTGTCATGTGCCCACCACACTGACTACGGCACTGATGGATTTCTTGTGTGCCACAGGCACTGGTACCACAAGATACAAATTCCATTGATGTTCATCTATTTTGTCTATTTTGATTTGATTTGATTTTCACTTGCCTCAACCGGTCTTCACAAGTGTCACAAGAAGGAAGGTATGCACAGGTGGACTGACTAGTCTTGCCGGGTCTTCGGAAGGTGGTTTTATGTGCCACCGACACAGGTGCCAGATGAGGCTGGCGAACGGCCATGATCGGATGGTGTTTGTTACGTGCCCACAGCACGGAGGCCGGTCGATGCGGAACTGGCTACGGCCACGTTCGGATGGTTCTCTTGTGTCCCACCGGCACTGGTACCACAAAGTGTGTGCCACCGGCACTGGTACCACAAAGATACAGATTCCATTGATGTTCATCTATTTTGATTTGTTTTGATTTGATTTTCACTTGCCTCAACAGGTCTTCACAAGTGTCACAAGAAGGAAGGTATGCACAGGTGGACTGACTACGTCCCAGGTAGGGGCCATGGGTTATGGCCTGACTAGTCTTGCCGGGTCTTCGGATGGTGTTTTTATGTGCCACCGACACATGTGCTAGATGAGGCTGGCGAACGGCCACGATCGGATGGTGTTTGTCATGTGCCCATAGCACGGAGGCCAGTCGATGCGGTACTGGCTACAGCCACTTTCGGATGGTTTTCTCTTGTGTGCCACCGGCACTGGTACCACAAAGATACAAATTCCATTGATGTTCATCTATTTTGATTTGTTTTGATTTGATTTTGATTTTGATTTTCACTTGCCTCAACAGGCCTTCACAAGTATCACAAGGAGGAAGGTATGCACAGGTGGACTGACTACGTCCCAGGTAGGGGCCATGGTTTATGGCCTGACTAGTCTTGCCGGGTCTTCGGAAGGTTGTTTTATGTGCCACCGACACAGGTGCTAGATGAGGCTGGCGAACGGCCACGATCGGATGGTGTTTGTTATGTGCCCACAGCACGATGGCCAGTGATGCGGTACTGACTACGGCCATGTTCGGATGGATTCTTGTGTGCCACCGGCACTGGTACCACAAGCGGTACTGACTACTTTTTATGTGCCACCGACACAGGTGCTAGATGAGGCTGGCGAATGGCCACGACCGGATGGTGTTTGTTATGTGCCCACAGCACGATAGCGAGTGATGCGGTACTGACTACGGCCACGTTCGGATGGATTCTTGTGTGCCACCGGCACTGGTACCACAAGCGGTACTGACTACGGCCACGTTCGGATGGATTAGATTTGTATATTTTGTTTTATGTATGTATTCTCATGCATATAGCTGCATATCTAGACTTGTGCATATACACTTAAATGGTGAACTTCTGGAAATTTTAACAGGTTTTTACAGTTCTAGTGATGGATTGGTTCTGTAGTTTTCAAATCAGCTTTCTCCTTTCTGGTTTTGAGAAGCTTAATTTCTCAAGATTGGTATTTAGGCAGTGTGTTACATATCCTAGTACCCCAATAATTACAAGTATAAACCTGAACATGTATGTATGTATTTCTCTCTCTTTTTCTCTCTCTGTCTCTCTGTCTCTCTGTCTCTGCCTCTGTCTCTCTCTCTCTCCCCCTCTCTCCCTCTCCCTCAACATTAACATACAGTTAGTAATGTAGATAAAAACATGCACACATTTGTTTACCTATCCATCCATTCATCCATGCATACATATACATACATAATAACAGCAAAAATTTGTAAAACATTCAAGGGATTCTTCATTTGAGGATCTTGGGTGAATATATGCGTACAGTCACATACATATAAGGAATATATATAGTCTCGCACACATAAACAGCAATGGAACTTACACACTCATGTTCCATTGTGACAAAACCCCTACAAGTGCAACTGTATCCACATACGCACACATATATGCATACATCAACCAATTCAGACAACCACAAACCTTAAGAGCTGTCTTGACTTAAACAAAAGATCTTTGCCACTTTGTTAACGACCAACATAAATTCTACAAAGGAGAAATCTTAAAAGTAAATTCCAAAGAAGAATACATACATGCATGCAAGCACATACACACAGATAGACAGACACAAGAAAAAGTATGGATCATCAGAGAAGTCAGCTGCCCTTCTAATGTGAATATCTCTTTGTCAATCAAAAAGAAAGGGGATAATTATAGACAGCTGATTTATACTAGTAATAATTGGTGCACTTGGTTTTGTGGGTGAATGCCTACATGTCATTCTGGATAAGCAAGGGTTTTCAGAAAAAGAAATCAATCAGCTAAATTGCATACTACAAATACAATTTGTAAGTGGAACAGTAAAAATATGCAAGACTTTTCTCAAGTTTAAAATGTGGTATTGTTTTTTGTTATCTACATTGCAACAATGGAGCTTTGTATCTTTGTTAGAAACCATCTTCTTCCTGAAACGAAGAACTTACCGTAAATCCTCGAGTATAATCCGCATTTTTTTCCTAAAATTTAATGATCAAAATCCCTAGTGCGTACTATATACGCGGTTAAAAATGAAAATTATTTTCTAAGCTATGTCTGAGTCTCTATTTGCTGTCCGGCAATGTTTATTCAGGCGCATTTTGTGATGTCGGGCGCGAAAATACATTAAGCTAAGCCTAAAAGCAATGAAGTCATAAAAGAATCATCCATAATTTGCAGAAAGCAACATTTATTAAAATAAAAGTATTCAGAATACAGAATAACATGTAACAAAAACAATTTGCAAACATATTTACATTCCCATATAACAGTTAAGAACATCACCATTATTGTATTATGCATGCGCGGAAGTGTTTGTTCGACTAGGTGCTGCTGGCTTAATTATGCACGACTCAAGTTAGAGACGCGGTGCATATTATACACAAGGGTTAGGTTTTTCAGAGGTACAGCCTCCTGAAAATCCCCTGCATATTATACTCAAGGGCAGACTATACTTGAGGATTTACGGTAATTAAAAACAGAAGAAAACACATATGCTATTCACTTCCCCCACTTGTTTAACAGATTTTGCTTACAAGGCATCAGTTAAGTCAAGACTGTGATACCACCATGTGAGATTAAATCTGGAACTATGTGACTGTGAAGCAAACTTCTGAATAACACAGCCATGCCTTGTCCAGCTCATGACATCATAGATGTTAAATAGATATTAATCAGATGATTATCACCACAACAAAACCACAACAGCAACATTGATAAATAAAACATTAATAAGAGTGATATTTGATATTTATGTTTCTCTTTTCATTAGCAATTACTGTAATTATGCTCTTCTCACATTTGCAAACAAAATTTCCATCATCCATTTTATTGTGACAAGTTCATAGAATACCTATTTTCTTCCACTGCCTAGTTTTATATATTCTTAAACACACATGAAGCAGTTATATCAATTCTATGACTAAAGTAGATAAATTAACGGGAAAAATAAATCAATAAGAACTAGTAGCCAACATTTGATGACTAATATGCCTGAAGGTGGTGATAACACAAATCTTCATTTCTTGGAATTTGTACATAAAAATATGTCCTGGAAACATTACTTCTGCTTCCCTACTCCAATACAGCTGCTAATAAACACAAGTATTATTACAAGAAGTAATAATAAAGTATGATGGGTTAGTTTTATAAAGTCCTCTCAAACACAAGTAGTTTTAAATAAGTGATTTAGTCTTTCTTATTTTCTTTCAAACAAGTCTATAGAGCTGACATGGTCTCACAAAATCATGAGAAATTATCTGGTCTGTATTTTCTTTTCCAAACTAAACTTGATCTTGGATGTGGGTAAAACTTATTCATTTGATAGTGCATGGAGCAACCCTAAAGACTTACGGTATTCATTCCAGCTGGCAGAAACGTTAGCACGCCAGGCGAAATACGTAGCTGTATTTCATCTGCCATTACGTTCTGAGTTCAAATTCCGCCAAGGTCGACTTTGCCTTTCATCCTTTCGGGGTCAATTAAATAAGTACCAGTTATGCACTAGGGTCAATGTAATCGACTTAATCCGTGTGTCTGTCCTTGTTTGTCCCCTCTGTGTTTAGCCCCTTGTGGGTAGTAAAGAAATAGGTATTCATTCCAGCTCTATGCACTTCAAAGCCTGTGAAGGTTTAGTGTACAGTTTGTCCTTGAGAGTTTGAAATATAAGGTTCTGTTCTTATTCTCCATCTAGCTGTTCAAATGCACTTGAAAATAACCATGACTTAAGTACCACTTGAGGGCATAAAAGGGATAGGCTGAAGAGTACTTGGTGGCAGACATTTCAAGACAACCCAAAGACAGTCAACACTACATGGAATGGATGAGCAAGAGTAGCAGCTAACTGAACCTGATGGAGGAAGTTTGTTTCCCAATGCTCTGAGCAGTGAAGAAGGACTTAAGGCTAAATGCTTGTTCTGAAGTCAATTCTCTTTGAAAGAATTGGCTGTGGTCAGAACTGGAGAGAGATGGGTTCTAACCAGTTCTAGATACCAAAGACACGTGATGCATCGAATAAACAGTGACATGTAAAATGCAGTTATTGTTGACTGAATAGACCTATTACTAACAATATTCTAGTCATGACCATCCCATCTTTCTGTATATCAGGTAGTATATGGCCCAACATAGTCTCCTTCATTTAAGACAGCACAATGAGATTAGATGGTAATATGAATGTTATTTGTAGCATGTCAAACACATAAAAACTCCCCCATTATCTTGTACAACATGCTAAATTGTATTGTAGCATTCACATTACTAAATTAAAGCATATTCCTTGCTAATCTAATTCCTTTTACCAGGATCTATGCAAAGCCATTCCCTTAAGTTGCAGAATAATATATAATCACCATTTATTACTAATTCCTTTTCTTCTTATTTTGCTAACTGCTTCAATTTCATTCTCACTTCTCCTACTGCTGTATTCTCAAGTTTCTAGTTTTAGATGTGCTTGTTTGTATATATAATAGAAAAGATATGTAGTAACATGTTGAGGGTTTTATGCATACAATAAGTGTATTTCTGATCACATGGGGTTTAAGGTTAGTAATAAATGTCTAAGTAGCAAACATTTGTTTAATGACCCAATGAGAGAACTTGTGCTTAACTTCTACATAGGTACTCAACTTACCAGAAATAGCAACCTTCAAATCAGAACCTACCATCTTAAAAACAAAAAAGATCACATTAGGCAATGTAGTCACTGGACATAAAAAAAAAAGATAATGGCTAGAATCGTTTACTTGGAGGTTAACTGACCTAGGTTAACCCTTTAGCATTCAACCAGCCATATCTGACCAAAATATTGTACCTGTTTTATGTTCAAACTTGCCAAATACAGACTCTTACACCTACACTACAATGTCTTACTAAGAGTAAACAAGGTGATGCCCCAGCATAGCTGCAGTCTAATGACTGAAACAAGTAGAAAAAGGAATCCCAAAATCTCAAAGCTAGAAGATAATATCTGATTAATTCAAAGCAATGTGAATAATAAGTGTAGCAAACTCTCTCTCTCTTCTCTCTCTCTCTCTCTCTTCTCTCTCTCTCTCTCTCCTCTCTCTCTCTCTCTCTCTGTTATATATACGTGAGTACAGACATAGTAGATAACAGCTAGCTTTCGGCTGCTCTTTTGGACCCTGTTGTGTCCACTACTCTGATTGGTTGGTATTGGTGCAGTTTGTCTTTTGCTCTGTTACATGCCAATATGCAACTCAACCAATCACAGCCTTCTGTAATTGACTGTGCGATGTATTAAAGGAGCCATTCTTTCTCACCTCTCCTTCGCACGGTCGTTCTACATAAACATTACATGTGACAAACTAATCTGAATGCTAAAGAATTAAAGAACAATAGCAACAATGTAGAGATCCCTTTGTTGGGTCTAGAAACCAACACACAAATACCCTTTTCCTTGATACATCTTGTGAGTGACTGTTCTTTGGGGCTATTGAATATAACTGATTTTTTGAATCCCCAGTGAATCTCATTTTTGAAATCTCCTTTCATACATAAACAAATATATACAACAAATGAAGGAATAAAACAATTCTCAAGGTACTGTTTGTTTCAATATTTCAGTTCTTGAGTTCAAATCCACTATGTCCAGCTTGGGTGGTAGACTAAACCTTATCAACTTATTTAACACTACCACCTGGAATTTTCTCTGCCTTTAACTGAAGCCACTCTATTGCAAGTATTTTAAGTTAAGACTTTGGTATGAGGATACCTTCTTCCCCAACTTTCCATTAACCTCAGAGGCTCTGTAAAGGATCATGAGTATCATCTTCTCTCATGAACAAAGGTATTGTATTTTCCAGCATACAAGTCAAATTTTTCAGACCAAAATTTACGGCCCAAAAAAAATTTTTTAATAGTAGGTCAGCTTGTACAACAAAACCACTTTGGGGGATTAAAAGTTCCAAGTAAAATGCAGCAGGATCTGGAGAGATAGTGACAATATTTGAATGCTTCCACTAAATTATATACTACATCAATGTGTATACTGGAAAACATGTGGGATACCTGTTTCAAGAGTTGAATGCAAAATGAGAATTTACAGAATTTATATCTACATTCATGACAATATGCACAAGATTATATATCTGCACTCAAAACTATATACATCATAGCATACACCTCTACCCATGATAATATGTACAAGACTATATACCAAATTTTCCAGAATAGAAATCGAATTTTTCAGACCAAGATTTACAGCCAAATAACATAGGTTGACTTATACACCAAAAATTCCATCTGAAATGCAGTAGGATTTGGAAAGTGAAAAGATAGGCACTGTTTGAATGTTTACACAATGTTTGGGTATGCAGGTGTTTTGAAAATACCTCATGGAGTGACAACCATGCCCTGTATAGTTATGGGATGTCCTTTGGCAAGGCATAGAGCACCTGTCCAGCCACCCTGCCAGGAATACAGCAAAGTTATGGGACTGCAGCATGGGAGATTGTGAAAAGGTAGTGGAAAAGTTCAACTGAGCCAGCGGTGTTTCTTACATTGATGCTAAGCAGAAGAATCCTTGAAAATCAATGGTCAGGAACACCAAGCTCTGTCAAAGGAGTAACTACAATGCATCCATAGGGGTGACACCCACAGTTGTGTAATCAGCTCAATGAAAGATTCAATGTACTCAAGCTCCCAATTCAAATTCATAATAATGGAATTGGATGGTGACGGAGAGCTATGGGAATCTGCGAAAGCAGTGTGACCAATGAAGACAATATGTGTTTACGTTGTATACTACATTGACCAGTATTCTAGAAATTATAGTAAAAAAATATAATGGATGTCAGGTATAACATAACTAGATTACACATACATGATGTATGATAAAAAGCAAAAGTTAGTGTCAGTGTTGGTGGAAATTAACTGTAATCAGGTTGTTAATACTTTGATATCCTAGAAATTCCTTTCTCTGGAATTCAGTTTCTACCTGTTTTATGTTAAAACTAACCAGATCCAACCTCTCACACATACCCTACAAAGTCATTCTAAAAATATACAAACATGTATTGAAATCTTGAAGCTACAAGATAATATATGATTAATTCAAAACAATTTGAATAAATATGCAATACATTTGACTAAGAAATCTGAATGCTAAAGATCTAAAGAAAGCACTACTGAAAATTTTGGATCTCCTGAACAAACAGATGGCAGGTTGGAAAACAACCACTCTTCAAAAAAAGAAAGATTTATATCGCATCAGCTTCTGTCAAACTTATACTGAGATGCATGCTCCAACAGGAGACTGGAAAAGAATTTTGCCTTTGTTTTTAACCCTTGGTCTACCAGAGAAAATGCATATTACTAATTACCAACTGGATTCAATGGACTCAATATTTTTCTTTTAATTAAATTTTATTCAAACTACCACTATTTCTTAGTTACAGTATATATGCTATCTGTTGAATGAAGAATTACTGTTTCTCACAAAATTTTAATAAAAAAAAAATACAGCTTACAGAATATATTTTAAATTTTAAAAATTACGAAAATACAGAATTACAGCTCTTCATGGCAGTGAATGCAGACAACATTGGAATGTTCTTGGCAAACATGGATATTACAATTCTTGCATGTAGTACGAGTTTTCCTGTCTTTTTTGGGGCCACACAAAGAACATCTTCCTTTTTTTCTTTGGCTGAAGAATCCCAAATGAAGTTGAAGGTCATTGGTTGAGAAATGATATTGCATCACCCTATAACCTAGCAGATTGAAAGTGATGCAATACTGCACAAATTTACAGGAATATTTTCATAACTTTTCCTATTTTATCTAAAATTCTGCAAATAAATTGAATACAATTTTGTCTATTTTATAAGTGATAAATATCCAGGAAAATATATTTGATACTGCTTTTATTCTGTTTAGAATGACAAGAGTAATGTTAGAATTTAATTCAAGGGTTCAATGAACCCATACAGTAAATAATGTATAAACATATGGAAAATTTTTATAAACATATGGAAAATTTCTCATTAGACAAATAAAAGAGTCAAGAAAAAATAGAGTCACGAGAAATCAGCAGAATCAGGAAAAAGTAACTGAAAGAAACTGAAATGGGTCCATTGGACCCATTGGTAGACAGAAGATTAATGAGCTGCAGTCTAATTAACTGGATTATAATATGAATGAAGTT
>NC_042998.1:52165726-52200726 GCF_006345805.1 Octopus sinensis | reverse complement strand
AATAATTGAATGGAGTTTTAGGTAAATTAGAAGACTATTGCTTTTAGTCAGTTTGTTGTTGTTGTTATTAAGTGGAGGGAAGAAGTAGATAAATATACATGGAAAAACATATAAAATAAATATACATACAAACCCACATACATACACATACGAATATCCATACATATACATATACATATGCCCATGCATATACATACTAGCACATATATATATATATATATTTACACATACATATATATACATACATATATATATACATACATACACATATATACAGATACACATACGCATACATGCAAACACGCAAACACACGCACATATATATCTACACATATATATACCCACATATACACACACACATATATATATTTTCTTCTCTCCTCATCTTCCTCCCTTATTTTAATTTTATTTTTATTTTTATTTTCCCTTTTCTCTATTTGTCTCTCCCCCCTACTCCAAACACACAGAGACACACACACACACACACACGCACATACACATACACACACAAAAAAAAAACACACACGTACACACAGAGACACACACACCTCCACAGTACAATTATACAAACATATAAAGTAGCCGAAGTTCTTAGACCCCCCCGAATGGCATCTGACCGTCTTCAAAATCATAAAAGGTATAATTTATGACCTGCCTACCCTCCCCCCCCCCCGACATACATTCAGTGACGCTAGAATAGACAAACGCCAAAAGTTCCTAGAACTCCCCAGGGAGTTAAATGCAATAGTCTTCTAATTTACCTAAAACTCCATTCAATTATTCTATTTATTCATTTATTTACTTTATCACTGATTCTTTTGACCACTCCCCTAAGAACCACAGTTTGTGCCCTGCTTACCCAAAAAACGTCCCCCACTACCACCCCATTAAATCTGCCTAAATGTATAAATACCAGAACTTATTTTGACTGCAAGCTTCCTGATGATTTCATTTGAATGAAACAGTTCTAGTCCTGTAGAAGCTCCTTCTATAAAATAAATATATATACAATTATAATTACTCATAATTATAAAAAAATATTATTTAAGTTAACTGAAAATGGTCCTTTTAACATGCCGAATACTACTTCGTAGAATTATTAATTATCAATTAATTAATTAATTTTACCCTTTATTATACATATCATTACCATCATTTAACATCCATTGTCCATGCTGGCATAGGTTGGATGGTTTGAACAGGGCTAGTAAGCTGAGGGGCTGCACCAGTCTGATTTAGCATAGTTTCTATGGCTAGATGTCTTTCCTAATGCCAACCACTCTGATAATGTAATGGGTGCTTTTATGTGCCACTGGCATGGGTGCTAGTTGTGTGACACTAATATCTGCCATGACCATGATTTCACTTGGCTTGACGGAGTCTTCTTCTCAAGCAGAGTATATTGCCAAAGCTCTCGATCATTTGTCATTACCTCCATGAGGCCCAATGCACAAAAGGTGCTTTTTATGTGTCACCAGCACAGGTGCCAGTAATATGACACTGACAACTGCCACAATGATGATATCAGTTGGCTTGATGGGTTTTCTCAAGCACAGCACATCGCTAAAGGTCATTACCTCCATGACGCCCAACATTCAATGATCATGCTTCACTACCTCCTCCCATGTTTTCTTAGGTTTTCCTTCTTCCACAGCTTCCCTCCACTATTAGAGACTGGCACTTCTTCACACAGCTGTCCACATATATATTCACTACTTAACAGTGAGTATTGTGTTAGAACACACAAATACAGCAACATTTACCAAGAGAGAAATCATTCATATCGTTAACTGGTGCAGAAGAGCACGTCATAGCTATCACCAGCTGCAGACAATTACTGCTACTTCTGCTGCTTGGACTATCAAATCAAGTGATTTTGGCCTGATTTGGTCTTTTCAATGATAGGCACCAAGCAGCTGAAAATAGCAATAACTGCTGCATTAATGATATACATAGAAGTACAGAGCCAAAACAGGCATCAATGACATTAAAGGCCAGTGGGTTTATTAAAGCATCTTTCTGTATTTCTTTGTATATATCTAGTGCAGTAGTTACTGCTATTTCCAGCCACTTGGTACCTATCACTGACGAGGCCAAATTAGGCCAAAATCATATGACCTGGTAGTTCAAGCAGCAGAAGTAATGGTCATTGTCTGCCATTGGCAGACAGTCATCATCATCATCATTTAACATCCGCTTTCCATGTTGGCATGGGTTGGACGGTTTGACTGAGGACTGGCAAGCCAGGTAGCTGCACCAGGCTCCAATCTGATCTGGCAAGGTTTCTACAGCTGGATGCCCTTCCTAATGCCAACCACTCCGAGAGTGTAGTGGATGCTTTTTATGTGCCAATGGCACAGGAGCCAGTCAGCAAGTACTGGACATTGCACCATATGCATGTAGAAAAGAATCAAATGCACACAAGCCTTTTTCTCTGTATTAGTGATGCTATCCAAAGGAAAGGCAAGGGCCTAGCAGTAAAATACTAGAACAAATATGATAAGGTATTTTGGATCATAACATTCTATCAATTTTGCTAATATACTGTCCTGAATTGTTACTTTATTTCTCTATTCACAAAGTATGAATGGTAAAGTTGGAACTGGCAGAATTTAAATCAAAAGACAGTCAAACTGAAACAAATACCACAAGGTGCTTTATTTGATGCTCTAATGCAGTGTTTCTCAAACATTTTTTTGGCTATGGACCTCTTTGATTTCTGTTTTACTCTCCTGTGCTTCCATAGCCAATCAATCTTTTATCTTTTACTTGCTTCAGTCATTAGACTATGGCCATACTGGGGCATCACCTTGAAGAACTACCTCCAGTACTTATTTTTTCTTTTAAGTCAGGTACTTATTCTGATGGTCTCTTTTGTTGAACCAATATGTTATGGGGACATAAACAAACAAACACCAGTTGTCAAGTGGTGGTGGGGACAAACACAGACACAAACACACACACACATGCACATGTATGTATGTATATACACACACTATCACACACCGGAGTAAGCACATAAATGTGAAACAAGGTGAAAAAAAGAGTACTCAAATACCAGAGGTAGAGTAATACGCTTTATTTAAAAGCAGCAGAAATATAACAAAACCTGTTACTCGGAGTAACAGCTTTTGTTATATTTCTGCTACTTTTAAATAAAGTATATATATATATATATGACGGGCTTCTTTCTGTTTCCATCTACCAAATCCACTCATAAGGCTTTGGTGGACCTAGGTTATAGTAGAAAACACTTACCCAAGGTATTGTGCAGTAGGACTGAACCCAAAACCATGTGGTTGGGAAGCAAGCTTCTTACCATACAGCTAATGTATATGAAAAAATTCCATATGAACTCCAGTTGAGAACCACTCCTCTAACGATTCCTCCAACACATTGCCTTATTTATGTTCCTAATATAGGGTTGACATATTAGGAATAATATTTTATTGGGTCTTTTCTTTAGCTATTTTCAGCCAATTAAGTCAGAATGCTGGAGCCTACTGGCCATTATGAAAGCCATAGTTTTTCCCTGACAGTCAGAGTGTATTCCATCATTTACATGAGCGCATGTCACTCGAACAAGAACACAGATAAGTGTCAGTGTGAGAACACTCTCACCCAGACATGTAAATACTAATACACACCTGTATTACCAAATGCATGCATTCACACAGACTTCAAATAGATACATACAGGAACACACACATACACATACATTATGAAAATAATACTGTATTTTTATGTTAATTAACACGCAAGAATTATGACAAAACACAAATCATCTTATGCTTGCATCAACTGGTGTTTAAAAAAATGTCTTGAATTTCTCTACAGTTATTCCACAATAGTTTTCTCATAAAGATTTAAGTAAATGTGAATTCTGTGACGTTCTGGTGAACATGAGTTGTCAAGCAGTGTTGGGGGTACAAACACAGAAACACACACACACACACGCACACACACACACACACACATACATACATACATATATATATATATATATATATATATATATATACGACAGGCTTCTTTCAGTTTCCATCTGCAATATCTACTCACAAGGTTTTGGTCAGACTGAGGCTATAGTAGAAGACACTTGCCCAAGGTGCCATGCAGTGGGACTGAACCTGCTATCATGTGGTTGGGAAGCCAGCTTCTTACCACACAACCATGCCTACACCTATGTATGTGTATGTGTGCATGTATATGTTGTCACAGCAACACCTCACCCAACACCAAATGGACCAGTCTTCACAGGCCTCCACCTTACTCACTGAATGCTCACAATTGCCAACTTGGCCACTAAGAAAGGCTACATATAACTCCAACAGCCTGCATGCAGTATCCATTAATAGAAATGCTGCCATTTCTTCTGGTTGCCATAGAATTTCTCTGTCTTTGTGTTTGTCTTTTGCTTGCTTCAGTCATTGGACTGTTGCCATGGTGGAGTAACACTTTCAAGGGTTTAGTCAAAGAAATCAACCTCAATACTTATTTTTAAATCTGGTGCTTATTGTGTTAGTTTGTTTTGCTGAACTACAAAGTTACAGGGACATAAACAAACCAGCACCAGTTTGTCAAGCATTGGTGGGGGATAAACACAAACACAAGGATGCATGCACACTCATACACACACAACACACACACATACACACACACAAACACAAGGAGATTCTTACAGTTTCCATCTGTCAAACCTGCTCACAAGGCATTTCAATTACTCAGTAGACATTCCACCCACACTTGTGTAGCTTTCCCCTGCTGTCGCTAAGATATCACTGCACCCATGTGATTGCAACAGCCTATCAGATGTTAAATTCTTTTTGGTAACATAGAAGCCATTCCTTCCCACCCTGTACCTCAAATGGAGATATTGCTGATGCATGAAATACCATGCTTCATTGACATCAAGTGACATTGATAACCACATGGAGTGTTAGATCTGTTGTTACTGAATTACAACTGCAGCAATATGACCTCAGCTCACCAATTAAGTTCTCCCAGCATGAATGAAGCTATTTTGTTTTTTTTTTACTCCACTTTGTCTCCATAAGTTTAAGGAACTGGTTTAGTCTTCTTATTTCTTTATTGCCCACAAGGGGCTAAAGGGGACAAACAAGGACAGACAAAGGGATTAAGTCGATTACATCGATCCCAGTGCATAACTGGTACTTAATTTATCAACCCCAGAAGGATGAAAGGCAGAGTCGGCCTCAGCGGAATTTGAGCTCAGAACGTAGCAGCAGACGAAACACCACTAAGCGTTTCGCCCAGCATGCTAATGTTTCTCCCAACTCACCACCTTCCTGGTTGCGTCTTCTAATGTCCACAAAACTTTAAGTAACATGAGAAGCGAAATGAAACTGTCACTCAGTAAATACAACTCCAGTTATGCCAGTGTTAAGTGCTACTTCTGTTCATTTCTTCACTCACTGTAAATTAGCTTTGAGCAGTCTGTAGAAGGTATAAAACAACTTTCAGGAACAATAGTGGTTTTTTGGTGTAGAAGGTTGTAAAATTTCCCATATCGAAGTTTGATAAGCTGAAAAAAGTTACTTTACAGTTCATGGTCAGCAACTGGAGTTGCAATATATATTTCTTTATTGCCCACAGGGGGCTAAACATAGAGGGGACAAACAAGGACAGACAAAGGCATTAAGTCAATTACATCGACCCCAGTGCATAACTGGTACTTATTCAATCGACCCCGAAAGGATCAAAGGCAAAGTCGACCTTGGCAGAATTTAAACTCAGAATGCAACGGCAGACGAAATACCTCTAAGCATTTCGCCCGGCGTGCTAACGATTCTGCTAGCTCGCTGCCATGTTGCTATATATTATCATCATCATCATCATCATTATCATCGTTTAACACCCGTTTTCCATGCTAGCATGGGTTGGACAATTTGACGGAGGTCTAGTGAACTAGAAGGCTGCACCAGACTCCAGTCTGATCTGGCAGAGTTTCTGCAGCTGGATGCCCTTCCTAACACCAACCACTCCGAGAGTGTAGTGGGTGCTTTTACATTCCACCGGCACGAGGGCCAGTCAGGCAGTACTGGCAATGGCCACGCTCAAATGGTGCCTTTTATGTGCCACCTGCACAAGAGCCAGTCCAGCAGCACTGGCAACGACTTCACTCGAATGTTTTTTCACATGCCACTAAAGAGATGCAGGTAACAATCATGCTCGAATGGTGTTTTTTATGTGCCACTGGCACGGAGGCCAGCTTGTTGCTCTGGCAGTGAAGAAAAATCCAAATTGAGGGAATGGAGCAGGTAAAATCTAGGCTACATATGTTTCCTAGTTAGCAAAACCTCAGAAGTAGTAATTACTCAATAAGGGGTATTCTACTAGCTATTCATCAGGCTGAAGATACCTTAGTTAAATGAAGGCTACATTGTCGTCAAAAGTTCCCAAGTTAACTTGCAGGAGATGTGTATGTGTCTTTGTGCTTGTGTTTGTCCTCCACTACTGCTTGATAACCATTGTTGGCATCATTACATCCTTGTAGCATTAGCGGTTCAGTGAAATAGACTGATAGAAGAAGTGCTGGGTTTAAAAATGTAAAAAAAATTAAGTATTGGTGTCGATTCCTACAACTAAAATTCTTCAAGATGGTGTCCCAGCATGGCCATAGTCTAGTGACTGCAACAAACAAAAGACAAAAACGATAAAGACACACACAAGTGAGTGAAGATATGAAGAGAAGTAGCACTCAACACTGGATAGCTGGAGTTGTATTTACTGAGTGACAGTTTCATTTCGCTTCTCATGTTACTTAAAGTTTTGTGGACATTAGAAGACACAACCAAGAAGGCGGTGAGGTGGCAGAAACGTTAGCATGCTGGGCGAAATGCTTAGTGGTGTTTCGTCTGCTGCTACGTTCTGAGCTCAAATTCCGCTGAGGTCGACTTTGCCTTTCATCCTTCTGGGGTTGATAAATTAAGTACCAGTTATGCACTGGGATCGAGGTAATCGACTTAATTCCTTTGTCTGTCCTTGTTTGTCCCCTCTAGCCCCTTGTGGGCAACAAAAAAATAAGAAGACTAAACCAGTTCCTCAAACTTATGGAGACAAAGTGGAGTAAAAAAAAACAAAATAGCTTCATTCATGCTGGGAGAACTTAATTGGTGAGCTGAGGTCATATTGCTGCAGTTGTAATTCAGTAACAACAGATCTAACACTCCATGTGGTTATCAATGTCACTTGATGTCAATGAAGCATGGTATTTCATGCATCAGCAATATCTCCATTTGAGGTACAGGGTGGGAAGGAATGGCTTCTATGTTACCAAAAAGAATTTAACATCTGATAGGCTGTTGCAATCACATGGGTGCAGTGATATCTTAGCGACAGCAGGGGAAAGCTACACAAGTGTGGGTGGAATGTCTGCTGAATAATTGAAATGCCTTGTGAGCAGGTTTGACAGATGGAAACTGTAAGAATCTCCTTGTGTATTTGTGTGTGTTTGTGTGTGTTTGTGTGTGTGTATGTGTGTGTGTTGTGTGTGTATGTTTGTGTATGTGTGTGCATGCATCCTTGTGTTTGTGTTTATCCCCCACCAATGCTTGACAAACCGGTGTTGGTTTGTTTATGTCCCTGTAACTTTGTAGTTCAGCAAAACAAACTAATACAATAAGCACCAGATTTTAAAAATAAGTATTGAGGTTGATTTCTTTGACTAAACCCTTGAAAGCGTTACTCCACCATGGCAACAGTCCAATGACTGAAGCAAGCAAAAGACAAACACAAAGACAGAGAAATTCTATGGCAACCAGATGAAATGACAGCATTTCTATTAATGGATACTGCATGCAGGCTGTTGGAGTTATATGTAGCCTTTCTTAGTGGCCAAGTTGGCAATTGTGAGCATTCAGTGAGTAAGGTGGAGGCCTGTGAAGACTGGTCCATTTGGTGTTGGGTGAGGTGTTGCTGTGACAACATATACATGCACACATGCACATACATAGGTGCAGGCATGGTAGTGTGGTAAGAAGCTGGCTTCCCAACCACATGATAGCAGGTTCAGTCCCACTGCATGGGAAAGTGTTTTCAACCAATGAATTTGAATCACACTGGTCTGATCCATACATATATATATATGTATGTATGTATGTATGTATGTATGTATGTATGTATGTATGTATGTATGTATGTATGTATGTATGTATTTATGTATGTATGTATGCATGCATGTATGTAGGTATGCATGTATGCATGTATGCATCATGTATGTATGTATGTATGTATGTATGTATGTATGTATGTATGCATGCATGTATGTATGTATACATACACATATCTATACTAGTAGAAGTACCCAGCGTTGCTTGGGATTCAAATACTACAATGCTTTTGATACTTCGTAAATTTTCTATGTCATAACATTAACGCCAAATTGTAACAAAATTGGTACCGCTTAAGCCAAGCGGTAACGGTTTGATGTGATGTCCTGAGAAGGGCTTTAATGCATTCTCAGACGGTGCAACAATCACAGGTGAAGTAGCCCCGAAAAGGTATTTTTTGTTGTTCTCACAGCAGTAACAATTTGATAAGAAGCCCTGAAAAGGGCTGTAATGTATTCGCAGGAGGTGTAACAATTATATGTAAAGTGAATTGGGCCTTTTTTCATTTACACCAAAAGCAACAGAACTGTTGCTGTGAAATGTGAAACTCTGTGAAAACATATGACAAACCTAGGTTGGACAAAGGAAAAGAAACATGGTTGAGGAAAGTTAGTAACTTTGAAAGCATGACTACAATGGCACTCACCACATATCAGATCTGCAAGGTTGAACTGGTGTAGTGGAGGCAACAAAGTTCACAAATTTGAAAGTAGACCACATTTTTCGTTTTGTCATTAAGGGCATAGATTTTGCTTGCTTCCAACTCTGGAGCATCTGACATGTAATTAGCCATGAGAGAAACATGGCTCACCTACCTTCTTTTGGCAGTCGAAGCAGACTCTGTTTTTCGACCAAGGTGCATTCCTTTCTTAGGAGGCATGGCAGTAGTATTGGACTAAGTTTAAAATGCAAGTTTTATAAAAACAAGCAAAAGGGGGCACTGAAAAGCAAATTTGGTATGATGTATAAAAAGTGAACCTACTAAGCATATTATTCAAAAAAGGTGGATGCAGGGACAGACAGTTAGCTATGTGGACACAAAGGCACTGAATACAATATTTTTTAATAACATGTAAGCTAAAAACTGGTGGACAGCAAAAGTACGAAGAAGTTAACTTAAATGAGTATAGGAACAGTGAAAAATTTCAACAGGAAATATGAAGTTAAAGCAATAATGTACATCAAATGTAAGCCGAAGCATGTATCAGAAATGCACAAAAGCACATCGATAATTACGATTTGACACGGCCATGATCAGGTGAACAGTGTTCTACCAATGAAATTCAGTCAAAGAATTAATTGAACAGGCTCATTGCAATGGACAATCAATAGTGTTCACATGCTTAAGTCTAAGATCGCGTTCATAATTCACCCTTTATTAGCGGACCATTGACATAATGCCATTAATGAAAATGGTAGTGAAAAGGGAGCATTATGATCGTCAGTGATAATGGGGGTTTTGAAGTGAGTAAACACTAAGAACGTGGTAAAAGCAGTCATTTACACCAGATAAGAGGCTGGAGTGGGGTGGGAATCGTGGCCATAGGCAATAATAGAGGGGGTTTAAGTAAACACTTATGTACACAGATTAAAAATACGGGGGTGCGTTGCGTTAATAGTGTCAATGCCTACATGTCAAAGGTCATGCTCGCAGTTCACTCTGTGTTATCGTACCATGAGTGGAGGGTAATTAAAGAAAGTTTGTGCTGAAGTTGGTGGGCATCATAACTGCAGGTGATAACAGGGGTGGTTTTTAAGTAAACACTAATGCACACAGATCAAATCAATGAGGTAAAACTGCCCCGCAATCCTTAGCACACAAATAAACAGCAGAAGCTGTAAGCAAAAAAACTAAGTTTAATCCAGTAACTTGCAAATTTAATGCAAATAAATTTGACAAAACATTCGTTTAAAACAGTCAATTAAGCATAGGTAATATTCTTACCAAATTTAGAGCAAATTAGTTTTGGAATTGGCGGAAGTTTTTGGCAAAAAAATGAATTTTACAGTTATTCACAGACTTTTCTCATTCAACAATGATTGACTTGACAAAAACTTAAGTTTGAGACAATTCTTAAAGTATGAGTACTGTTTGTGCCAAATTTGGAGCAAATGGGTTGGAAACTGCGGAAGTTATTGGCAAAAAGAAAACGATTTTTACAGTTATTTGCAGATTTTTCACAATTAACGCGGGTAACCATGACAAAAATTTTAAGCAAAACAATTCTTATATCATGAGTATCATTTGTGTCGAATTTGGAGAAACTCGCTTGGAAAACCAGAGAGTTATGGACAAAAAACTGGTTTTCTGAACAGTTATTTGCAGTTTTTGGTTACACATGGGGGATCTGGAAAATATAAAGTAGGTCATGACCATCCTCGGAGAATAAACTGTCAGTGTGTCAAGTTCGAGCAAAATCAGTTGAAAAATGGGTAATACATAACGTGCATGCACATGGACATCTGTTTTATATATATATATAATGCAATACAAATGTATTACTTTCCAGTAAAAGATAGCCCATAAGGGTAAAATTATACATATAATTATACGTCTATGTATGTATGTATGTATGATTCTATCTATCTATCTATTTATATATATATGTGTATATATATATATATACAAACACATATATATATATATATATATATATATATATATAGAGAGAGAGAGAGAGAGAGAGATAGATACATACATACATACATACATACATACATACATACATACATACATACATACATACATACATGCATGCATGCCTGCATGCATACATACATACATACATACATACATACATACATACATAGACATGACAGAAGTAAATAGACACTCTTATGGTCATTAAAATTTATTTAAATCTGAAATTATACATTCCAATTATTTATTAATTGTTATAATGTGAATATTTTAATATTTAGTAGAGATGCCCTTTGCATTTTTCAATTCAAGGACACTATTAGGCATGTTACTAATCAGATGATGAATATTGTCTTGTGGAATTTCTTGCCAAGTTTCATGCAGTAATCTCAAGAGATCTGGCTTTGAAGATGCTTTCTTGTTCTTTTTATGAACTGTCCTGTTCATTATGTCCTAGAGGTGTTCAATAATGTTCATATCTGGTGATTGGCTTGGCCATGGAAGTCTTTTAATGCCAATCTCATCTAACAAATTTTGGGTCATTTTAGTCAAGTGACAAGGAGCTCCGTCTTCCATAAATAAAGAGTCATCTGTAATCATTTCACCATTGGAGAAGGTTGGAAAGAGTCCTTTCTGCCATATGGTCACATATTTATCTGAGCTTATGTTTCCCTCACACTCCACAAGCTCTGATCGACCATTGTGCCAAATTGCTCCCCAGACCATCACAGGATAGCTGACATGCTTCATTGATGACTGCCAACTTTCACATCAAAGAGTCTCAAGACCCATTCTCAACCAGTCAGGAAATACAGCAAACCTGGACTCATCAGAGAATATGACAGTGTCCCAAAATGCTGGTGGCCCAATCTTTTCTCCAATGATGCTGACTGGTCGAAGAAGTGGCTTCCTTCTTGCTGCTCTACCATAGTAACAAAGTTTGGGGAGATACCTGGCAGCTGTTCTGTGACTGACATCAACTTGTTCTACAATGTCAAAAGCCTTACAATGAGGATTATCCTCCACACTTCTCTTAACAAAGAGAAGAGTCCTGTCAGAGGGCCCTGATTGATCTGGGCAAGGTGATGTGGATTCCTTCCCCTCTCTGGTGAATTGCACAACCACTCTATTAGCTACAGAAAGTGGGATCCCAAGGATTTTTGTGATTTTCAGAATGCCCCACAATAGGCCTCCTTGAAAGGCAGTTCCAAGGCTTCTTTTATACATGGCATAATTACACAGTCACATATAGAACTTGAAACATGAAAATGTCAATTAATAAAAAATATAAACCGTTACAAGTTAGAATAAACATAAAACGATGTCTTATGGGGTGTCTATTTACTTCTGTTATGTCTCTGTATCATATATGCATGTCTGTATCTATGTGTGTGTGCAGCATTGTGTTTATGTTTGTCCCCCCCACCACCATCACTTGACAGCTGGTATTGGTGTGATTATGTCTTTGTAACTTAGCAGCTCAGCCAAAGAGACCCATAGAATAAGTACCAGGTCGATTTGTTTCACTGAAGCCCTTCATGGCAGTGCCCCAGCATGACTGCAGTCAAATGACTGAAACAAGTAAAAGATAAAAAAGAAAATAACAGCAACAAAACACTGATTTGATTTGCTGACAATAAAACCATGTTTCCAAAACTTTCAGAACATTCCACACACTATTCCCACTCTCTCTCTTTCCCTCTGTTTTTCACCTTCTCTCTCTCCACCCTCTCTCTCTCTCTCAATCCTGTACATATGGTTGATAAATAAGTTATTACTAGTACAACATCGTAACAAACAAACAAAAAGCAACATTGCTGTTTTTTGGAGTAATACTGCTTAGAATGGTTACATAATATACAGGAAATCTTCCTCTGTCTCTCAGTCTCTGACCCCACCACTATGTCTCTCTCTCTCTCTCTCTCTCTCTTTCACACACACATACACTTACATATATATGCTGTTCATGAATAAACTATTGCTAGTTTAACAATGCAACAATAAAGTAACTGGTGCCACTTTTTTGAGCAATGCTGCAAAGAATAACTCCATAATATTACAGAGTTCGTCCACAGTCTCACTCTCCTCTCTCTCTATCTCTCCCCTCTCTCTCTCTCTCTCTTCCTCTCTCCTTTTCTCTCACATGTCCTTACACACATCTCTTTTATCACTTTTATTTATTATTATTCTTTTTTTTAATATTTCTTATTTTGTGTTTCTGTCATCAGAATATAGCATACTCCAGGGAAGAACCAATATGCTGCAATTGTTTCATATAACATGCCCAACATGGCAAGAATTACAGAAAATGTCACATCAATTTTACATTCTGTAACAATTTTTTTTTCTACTTATTTTTCCTTATCCATCATTTTTTCTTCTACTTTTTTTTTCTTTTTATCTATTTATTTATTTATTGCATACTGAAACTTTTCAGTTTTTGTTTTTACTTCCCTGAAAATACATTTTAAAAATTTTGTGTCTTTACAGAGAAGAACCAACTTCTCAATAAATATATTTCTTTATTATTATTATATTTTCATTATTAATATTTATCAATTATTATTATTATTATTATTATTATTATTATTATTATTATTATTATTATTATTCAGTAGTTTTATTTTTATAGCGTGCTTTCACTTCACTACCGAGCACAGCTCTGTGTGCCTTGGGTATGTGCTGTGATTTGTTGTGATGCTCTGATGGTTATTGTATGGAAAGTGCTCTGCGTAGGATGTGTGCAGTACCTAGTAGTGCAATTTTATATGTTATATGTGTTTGTAAGTCCTGGTGTTTTTGTTATGTATTTGTCTGAATATTTTTTTATCATGCCTAATGCACCTACTATGATAGGAATTGTTTATGTTTTTAGATTCCACATTCTGGTTACCTCTATTTTCAGGTCTTTGCATTTTGAGAGTTTCTCCATTTCTTTTAGAGACATGTTGTCATCTGCCGGTATTGATACATCAATTAGAAAGCATTTTTTTTCTTTATTATTATTATTATTATTATTATTATTATTATAATTATTATTATCATTATTATTGTTATTGTTATTATTATTATATTATTATTATTATTATTATTATTGTTTTCTTCTTTCAAATTTGCTTCCATTTCTTGCCGAGTGTCTTCCCGACTCCTAGGGCAAAGAAACTCATAGTGTATATTGGTAGGCCATTAAACCAAACTCAGTAGTTCGTTCATTTTTTTTTTTTTTTTTTAAGTTAAATTAAAATACATGAGCAGCAACAGTTCTCACATCGACAATGCTCTTCTCAATACGTGTGATGTACCAGTTAAGACAATCTTTTGCACTTCTTGCAGGGATGGTAAGCCAGGGATCATTCTCATATAATTTTCGGTTCCCTTCTTGATCATTCCTAGTGCTCCTACGATCACTGGTATTGTAACCGCCTTGAGATGCCACATTTTCTCAATTTCAATGAGTAGGTCTTTATATTTTCTGAGCTTGTCAAACTCTTTCGCTGAGATATTATGATCACAGGGGATGCTCATGTCGATCAATAAGCAAACTTTATTGTTTTGGTCTTTCACAACAATATCTGGTTTATTGGCCTTGATGGTTCGGTCTGTATGTACTGGAAAGTCCCACAGAATGGTTACATTTTCTCCTTCAGTTACAGCCTCAGGGTGGTGATTATACCACTTGTCGGCAGTTTTGATATTGTAATGCCGACTTATTAGACAGTGGAGATATTGGCCAACTCTGTCATGTCTTAATTTATACTCCACTGGTGCTAAGACTTTACATCCAGAGATTAGGTGGTCCACTGTTTCAATCATGTCGTTGCAGAATCGGCATTTTGGGTCTGCTCCATTTTTCATCACATTGGCCTGGTAGTTCCGGGTTAATAGGCTTTGATCTTGAGCAGCCAGGATGAAACCTTCGCTCTCTGCTTTTAGCCCTGAGCTCCGTAGCCACTGATGGGTTTGCTTCTGGTCAACATCAGCTTGTTTGCTGCGGGTCACATATTTGCCGTGCAGAGGTTTCTCCTCCCACCTATCAGCCAATTGCTCGTGCGCTTTTTTCATTGCCATCATTTTCACCTTCTTTGCAACAATAGTTGCCGTACTTCCCTCGGGTTGTTCAGTTTGGGTATCCTGCATGAGATCACTAGCAAATTTTTTGCTTTCCTTTATGATAGAATTATTATTATTATTATTATTATTATTATTATTATTATTATTATTATTATTATTATTATTGTTATCATTATTATTATTATTAAGGTGGTGAGCTGGCAGAGTCATTAGTGCACTGGATGAAATGCTTAGCGGTATTTTGTCTGCCGTTACGTTCTGAGTTCAAATTCCGTCAAGGTCGACTTTGCCTTTCATCCTTTCGGGGTTGATAAATTAAGTACCAGTTACGCACTGGGGTCGATATAATCGACTTAATCTGTTTGTCTGTCCTCTCTGTGTTTAGCCCCTTGTGGGTTGTAAAGAAATAGGTATTTTGCCTGTTCCTACATTCTGAGTTCAAATTCCATGAGGTTGACTTTTGCCTTTCATCCTTTCAGGGTCAATGAAATAAATACCAGTCAAGCACTGGGTTTAATATAATCAACTTAACCCTCCCCCAGAATTTCAGGCCTTGTGCCTATAGTAGAAAGGATTATTATTATCATTAAGGTGGTGAGCTGGCATTTTGTCTGTCTGTACATTCTGAGGTCAAATTCCACTGGGGTTGACTTTACTTTCATTCTTTCAGGGTCACTTAAAATAAATACCAGTTGAGTACTGGGGCCAATGTAATCAACTTATCTTCCCCACAAAAATTGCTGGCCTTGTGCTGAAGTTATTATAACTATTATTAAGGCAGCGAGCTGGCAGAATCATTAGAATGCTGGACAAAATGCTTAGCAGTATATTGCCCGTCGCTACTTTCTGAGTTCAAATTCCACCAAGGTCAACTTTGCTTTTCATTCTTATGAGATTGGTAAATTAGGTAATAATAATTTTGAGCACTCAAAAGATCCCTGAATATGATTAGTTTAAGGATTATGAACAAAACACCCATGTTTCCAGAGGTGATTTATTCAAACCCCAAAGAATCCCCCTCAACACATGGTTATGATGCTCCCCCACTACTTCTGCTCGTTATCAGAGATGCACATATCGTCAGCCACTAAGAGACATGCTCAACTGGTTACGGTCAAACAACCGACAAGCAAATCTGTGGTATTGAGCAGAATATTTGCTGTAGCCCATTATTATTATCATTATTATTATTATTATTATTATTATTATTATGTGAGAGAGCAGTTCATGCCATCAAAGTGACACTGGGGTAAAATATACGAAGCCCAATATACCCATCATGACTACCCGTCAGATAAGGGTACACCAGGCACATGCATCACAACCATATGTGCGCGACATGGTGATATCATATCAAGGTAAACAGCGCATGACCTTGCAGGTGGGGCCCAGTTAGAATTTTCTTCAGGTCGAGTAGCCCATCCCGCTCAAAAGGTCCCTGAATAAGGGTTGTTTAAGGATGTTGAAAGAACCACCCATGTTTCCAGAGGTGAATTATTCAAACCCCAAAGAATCCCCCTCAACACATGGTTATGATGCTCCCCCACTACTTCTGCTCGTTATCAGAGATGCACATATCGTCAGCCACTAAGAGACATGCTCAACTGGTTACGGTCAAACAACCGACAAGCAAATCTGTGGTATTGAGCAGAATATTTGCTGTAGCCCATTATTATTATCATTATTATTATTATTATTATTATTATTATTATGTGAGAGAGCAGTTCATGCCATCAAAGTGACACTGGGGTAAAATATACGAAGCCCAATATACCCATCATGACTACCCGTCAGATAAGGGTACACCAGGCACATGCATCACAACCATATGTGCGCGACATGGTGATATCATATCAAGGTAAACAGCGCATGACCTTGCAGGTGGGGCCCAGTTAGAATTTTCTTCAGGTCGAGTAGCCCATCCCGCTCAAAAGGTCCCTGAATAAGGGTTGTTTAAGGATGTTGAAAGAACCACCCATGTTTCCAGAGGTGAATTATTCAAACCCCAAAGAATCCCTCTCAACACATGGTTATGATGCTCTCCCACTACTTCTGCTCGTTATCAGAGATGCACATATCATCAGCCACAAAGGGACATGCTCAACTGGTTATGGTCAAACCACCGACAAGCAAATCTGTGGTATTGAGCAGAATATTTGCTGTAGCCCATTATTATTATCATGATTATCATTATTATTATTATTATTATTATTATTATTATTATTATTATTATTAAGGTGGCAAGGTGGCAAAATCATTAGCATGCTGGATGAAATGCTTAGCAGTGTTTCACCCATCACTATGTTCTGAGTTCAAATTCCACCAAGATCAACATTACCTTTCGTCCTTTAAAGGTTGATAAAATAAGTACCAGTTGAGTACTGGAGGCCAATGTAATCAACTTTCTCCTTCCCTGAAGTTTCTGGCCTTATGCCAAAATTGGAACCGGGCAAAATGCTTAGCGGCATTTCATCCATCTTAACATTCTGAGTTCAAATTCCACCGAGGTCAACTTTGCTTTTCATCCTTTCAGGTTCGAAAAATTAAGTACCAGTGAAATATTGGGGTCGATAAAATCAACTAGTCCCCTCCCCACAAATTTCAGACCTTGTGCCTTTAGTAGAAAGGATTATTATTATCCTTATTGTTATTGTTATTGTTGTTGTTGTTGTTGTTGTTGTTGTTGTTATTATTATAAAGCCTGTACCTAGAGTAGAAAGGATTATTATTATTATCATTATTATTATTATCTTTCAAAAAATAAAGCTGAAAACAAAATGTTTAAAACAATATTCATTGAAACAGATTTCTGTTCTTTTTCTTTCATATTTTTTTTAATGTTTTATGGTATTTTCTTTTTCTTTTTTTTTTTACATTTTTGCCTCTTGAACAGAAATTTTCTACAGATGAAAAAAAAAATACAGTAAAATAAAAAATATAAAATTGAATAAGAATAGGAATCCTCATTTGGTCATATTTTGATGTTTTACTACGTCTTAGTGTCATATTTCTTGTGTGCTTAAAAATTTATCTTTGCAGTGAAAATGTCAGTCATGAAGGTCTATAGAAAATATCAGATTGTGACAAACATTTTTTTTTTCCTATCATAGCAAACAGCTACAACCATCAGAATCATTAAGTAAATGTTCATGATAATTGATGATTATACTGACTAATGTTCGACGATGATGTCGATGATGATGATGTTATTGATGGAGAGGAGGAGGATAGTGATAAGGATGGTGATGGTGATGATGATGAGGCTGATGATGATGATTAGGATGAGGATGAGGATGATAATGAAGCTGATGATGATTAGGATGTGGATGATAATAATAAAGTTAATGATGATGATGAGGAGGAGGAGAAGGAAGAGGAGGAGAAGGAAGAGGAGGTGGAGGTGGAGGAGGTGGAGGAGATGGAGGAGGCTGATGATGATGAAGATGAGGAGGAGGCTGATGTTGAAGATGAGGTGGAGGAAGCTGATGATGAAGATGGAGAGGAGGAGGCTAATGATGATGAAGAGGAGAAGGCTGATGGTGATAAAGGGGAGGAGGAGGAGAAGGCTAATTATGATGAAGATGATGAGGTGGAGGAGGAGAAGGAGGCTGATGATGATGATGAGGAGGATGTTAATGATGATAAGAGTGATGATGATGATGATGATAAGGTTCATGATGATAATTATGATGATACTGAGCATGGTGGCGTTGATGATGATGATGATGACAATGATGCTGACAATGACACTTGTACATATTACATAAGATATAATCGTGCACCTATTGAACAACCACAACTATATCAAAAAATACTAAGCTTTCAGATAGCTCTACTAGAAATAGCAACCAGATCTCCCTTGACCCATTAGCATTTAAACCACCCATACCCAGCCAAAATATTCTGCTTGTTTTGTGTTCAAACCGTCCAGATCTGGTCTCTCACACCAACCCTACAAAATCATTCTAAATGCAAATAACCACATCATCGAAATCTCAAAGCTACAAAAAAAAATGCATGATTAATTCAAAACAATGTGAGTAAATAAGTATTACATTTGACTGAATAATGTGAATGCTAAAAGATTAAATGATAAAAATTTTGTAAAAAGAAGAGGACTAACACACTACTTAATGTAATTCTAGATATATGTTTCAAACAGAAGACAAAGTCACCCTGACTGGAACACTTTTGATCATAGGTCAGCTTGATCTAAGCTGGCCTTGTACTAAATAACAACAGAAATGTTTTGCTTAGTAGGAAGCAGATGCTAACACTTAACGTACTGGTGTCATCATCATATTAGTTCTTCCCCTTTTCAAAACATCTTTCTTTACATAAATATGTCTTACATAATTTTTTTTTTGGAATGGTTAAACTGGAAGCACATGGAGTTATTAATAATAGCATTGTAAATGTTGGGTTAAAAAGAAATTGTTTATTTAACAGAAAAAATTTTTTTTGAATTAAAGCAGATCATAGGATTTGAACCCACAAGTGATATAAACATGACAGATGTTCTACCACTGGACCAAAGTAGCCCTTCGAGTTTATTTTCTTTATTCTAACTATTCTTACCTGTGAGAATTATATGTTGTTGACACCATAAGAATTCAAGAGAATATGAGATAATTCTTTCTGGAATGCTTTGACTCAAAAGCATATAAAGCAATGAATAATGATTTCAAATTTTGGCACAAAGCCAGCAATTTCAGGGTAGCAAGTAAGTTGGTTATGTCAACCCCATTGTCCCCCACCAGTGTTGGTGAATTTATGTCTCCGTAACGTTCAGCAAAAGGACTAATAGAATAATTACCAGGCTTAAAAAGGAAAAATAAGTACTGGGGTCAATTTATTTGATTAAAAATTCAAGGTGGTGCCCCAGCATGGCCACAATCAAAAGTATGGCTGTGCGGTAAGAAGCTTGCTTCCAAACTACATGGTTCCAGGTTCAGTCTCACTGTGTGGCACCTTGGGTAAGTGTCTTCTACTGTAGCCTTGGGCCGACCAAAACCTTGTGAGTGAATTTAGTAGACGGAAACTGAAAGAAGCCCATCGTGTATGTGTGTGTGTGTGTGTATTTGTGTGTGTGCTGTGTTTGTCACTCCACCATTGGTTGACAACCAATGTTGATGTATTTATGTCTGTGTAACTTAGTGGTTTGGCAGAAAAGATCAATAGAATAAGTACCAGGCTTACAAAGAATTAGTTCTGGCATTGATTTGTTCGACTAAAAGCAATGCACCAGCATGGCCACAGTCAAGGACAGAAAGAAGTAAAAAATAAAAGATCAATTGATTTTTTTTTTTTGCAGGGAAAAGGGGAGAAAAATAAAGGTTTATCAGAAATTTTTGCAATAAAATTAACAACTGCTGTAAAAAAAAAATGAAATGCACGCATAAAAAGTCAACAAATAAACTTTAAAAATGAATAAAAAACAATAATTGCTTCAAATATTGGCACAAGGCCAGCAATTTTGCAGGAAGGGTCAAGTCGATTATATCAACCACAGTGTTCAGGGTGTTGGACTCGTGATTATAAAATTGTGGCCCTTATGAGTCAGTATGATTCAAGAAGGAAACTTGATGGAGGTACATGGCTTAGTTGTTAGAGTGTTGCACACATGATTATAAGATTCTGATTTCAATTCCTAGACCGGGCAACATATGTTCTTGAGCAAAACATTTAATTTCATGTTACTCCAGTTCATTCACCTGACAAAAGTGAGTAATCCTGTGAAGGACTGGAGTCCCATCCAGGTGAGGAATATACATACCATGAAACTGAGAAAACACCTCTTATGTGTCAGCATGTCTCAAGAAGGTAACTTTACCCTTTTTTTTAACATCTGTTCAACAGGTTCTTATTTTCGTGATCTCAAAAGGAGGAAAGGCAAAGTCTGCCACAGCAGCATTTGAACTAAGAACATAAGGTCAGAAGAAATGCTGCTTATCATTTTTTCTGGTGCAGTAACTATTCTACCAAGTCATTGTCTTAAAAAAAGAACAGCTCATCCATAACTGAGTTTGAACACTTACTTGTACTTGTGACGGCATTCACCCAGGGTGGGTTGAACTGGCTTCTTCTCTGGTCCTGTAGGATTCATAGAAGACGTTTTGTGGGAATATTGAATTCACAAGCAGTCCCCAACATCCCGCATGCATATCCCGAGTGAAGGGACGCCCTGTTTGCTGTGGAGTCTCCACAGATGCTGAGACAGAATGACCTCGAAGCCACCGGCTGCCGATCAGACACCTCTTGGAATTTTCACCAGAGCCCCATTTGCCAGGCTGCGGCCCGAATACCACTCGGTGCCAGACCAATTTGCCTTGGGTGACCCTACCAGGAACCGAAGTTCCTGACGGCATAGCTCTGACACTGCCGGTTTACACCACCCTACCACTTTGAGGAGGGATTGGACTTTAGGGAGGGAGTTTGAACAACCAATCTTTCAGTTAACAGCCAAATAAAAAAAGAATTAATAATGATAATTGTAAATGTTTCCAATTTAGGGACAAGGCTAGTAATTTTGAGGAGAAGGGTCATTTGTTTACAACGACTCCAGTACTAGACTGTTACATAATTTTATTGTCCATGAAAAAATGAAGGTTGAAAAGGACTTTGGTGGGGATAGGAACTCAAAATGTAAAGATCTAAAGCAAATACTCCAAGACAACATTTAATCTAATATTCTAATGATTCTACCAATCCAGTTCTAAAGATAATAATAATAATAATAATAATAATGATGATGATGATGATGATGATGATGATGATGATGATGATGATGGTGGTGGTGGTGGTGGTGATGGTGGTGGTGGTGGTGGTGGCGGCGGCGGCGGCAGCAGTAGTAGTAGTAGTAGTAGTAGTAGTAGTAGTAGTAGTAGCAGCAGCAGTAGTAATAGTAATAATAATAATAATAATAATAATAATAATAATAATAATAATAAGACCGTAATAATAATACCATCCCTGCAAGAAGATAATAATAATAATAATAATAATACCATCCCTGCAAGAAGTGCAAAAGATTGTCTTAACTGGTACATCACACGTATTGAGAAGAGCATTGCCGATGTGAGAATTATTACTACCCATGTATTTTAATTTAACTTAAAAAAAAAAAAAGAAATGAACGAACTATTGAGTTTAGTTTAATGGCCTACCAATGTATACTATGAGTTTCTTTGCCCTAGGAGTCGGGAAGACACTCGGCAAGAAATGGAAGCAAATTTGAAAGAAGAAAAAGAAAAAAGTAATAATAATAATAATAATTATTATTATTATTATTATTATTATCATTATTTTTTTTTTTTTTTTTTACACATAACTTCATTTTGTTTTGAAAACAAACAACTGGTGTTTAGCTTAATGGCCTAAAAATGTACACAGTGAGTTTCTGTGCCCCAGGAGTCAGAAAAACATTCAGTAAGAAATGAGAACAAAATTGATAGAAGAGGTAAAACATAATAATAATAATAATAATAATAATAATAATAATAATAATAATAATAATAATAATGATGATAATAATGATAATAGTCTCAAAACCATTTTTTTACCTAACAAGACCAGAAGTTGCCTTGAACAATAACATTATTCTATAATGCCGGCCTTAGGTGACTGATTGTCACTTGGCAGCTATTTGTTATCTTGCCGATACCAAAGGAGGTGGTGATGATGATGACAAAGATAATGATGATGATCATGATGATGATCATGATTTCTACTATAACCATAAATTATAGGAAGGCTTGTTTCAATGTTCCACACAGCTGATTCTTGGAGCACCTGAGATTGTTCAGAGCCAATGAGAAGATAAACAAGTTTATCGAAAAAGCAATGAGAATATGGGAAGGAGAATCAACATGTGCAAATGAATCACTAGGAAGCATGAAAATATGCAGGAGCATTTTCCAAGGGGACTTGCTCTCCCTGTCACTCTGAGAAGTATACTGAGAAAAATCCAGGCCTGCCTATGAGTTTACCAAATCCAAAGAGAAAATAAATCACTTGTTTTATACGGATGACCTCAAGTTATAGAGAACAAGAATGAGAAAGACTCGGAGTCTTTGAATCAAACAGTAAGAGTATTTCGATAAAAGACTGGAATGCAGTTTGGTGTAAATAAGTGCACAGTGCTAATTATGAAGAGAGGCCAGCAGATAAACTTTGAGGGTGTAAAATTACCACAAGACAACGTCATTAGATCCCTGTGGAATAATGAGGGATACAAATCCCTAGGAGTGCCACTAGATAGGATAAGGTGGTGAGCTGGCAGAATCTTTAGCACGCCGGGTGAAATGCTTAGCAGTATTTCGTCTGCCGTTACGTTCTGAGTTCAAATTCTGCCGAGGTCGACTTTGCCTTTCATCTTTTCGGGGTCGATTAAATAAGTACCAGTTATGCACTGGGGTCGATGTAATCGACTTAATCCGTTTGTCTATCCTTGTTTATCCCCTCTATGTTTAGCCCCTTGTAAAGAAATAAGGATAACAGAAAAAGAAATGAGAAAGAAAATCTCAAAAGATTAGAAGAGGAGAACTAAGAAGGTGCTAATATGAAGTTAACCCTTTGTTTACCATATTTATTTAGAGATGCTCTGTGTTTCTTTCAATTATTTTAACTATTACAAAGAATTTAGTAAAATAACTTAGTTATCATTAAGCTAGTGTTAGGAACATAAATTGTGACTAAGATTTGGTGGAAGATTTATGAAAACAAGACATTTGTCCTACAAAGCCAGAGCCAGTTTCAGCTGAGTTAGTAATGAAAGGGTTACATGGAAGGAATATCATTAAAGCAATAGATGCATGAGCTTTTGAGACACTCTCCACCCTTTCTGAAATTGTCAAAGGTCAAATTACAAAACGTGGATAGAAGAACTAGGAAATTGCTCACAATGCATAGTGGACACCGCTTTAAAAGTAATACTGACTGATCCTTACCAAAAAAGCAAGGAGGCAGAAGGTAACTAAATGCAGAAGACACCACCATTAGTATTGTGATACTGGGATTGCAAAATTATGTTGTGCAGAATAAAGAAAGAAAAGGAAGACTATTCAACTACATCAACCCCAGTATTGAACTTGTGTACTTATTATACCAATCTCCGAAAGGTTGAAAGGCAAAGTCAACCTTTTGCGCTTTATATTCTTTTATTTGTTTCAGTCATTTAACTGTGGCCATGCTGGAGTACCAACTTTAGTCAGACAAATCTACCACAGGGCTTATTGTTTATAAGCCTAGTACTTATTCTATTGGTCACTCTTGCTGAACTGCTACGTTATGGGAATGTAAACATACCAACATTAGTTGTCAAGCGATGGTGGGTAACAAACACAGACACAAAGACACACACAAATATATATTTATAGAGAGAGAGACCAAAGTGTATGCCTGTATATATATTTATATATATATATTTATATATATATATATATATATATATATATATATATATATATATATATATATACGCATACTTATATGTATAAATGTCTAAATATATATGTATGCATGCAGACACCAATGTGTATATGAGGTTGTGTGCACATATACATATATGTATATATATATATATATATATATATATATTATATATATATATATATATATATACGCATACTTATATGTATAAATGTCTAAATATATATGTATGCATGCAGACACCAATGTGTATATGAGGTTGTGTGCACATATACATATATGTATATATATATATATATATATATATATATATATATATATATATATATATGTGTGTGTGTGTGTATGGCTATGTGTGTATGGCTATGTGTGTATGTATGAGTACATACATGCACATATATACTTGTGTGTGTATGTGCATGTACATATATATGTTTGTATGAGTGTGTACATGTGTAGATGATATGAATGCAGGAGACTTTATGTCTATGTATTGTGAGAATATGGTTACATGTATTTTTGTCTTTCTTTTTTTCTTTTCTTCTGCCTATTAGAGTAACTTCCCTTTTATTCAACAGGTTTTCATAGCATCTATTGCCATTAATAACCGACAAGAATGCATCATAGCTCTTTGCTCCAACATTTGAAACTCTGAGTACAATAATGACAACTTACTGTTTGTCCTAAATTATACATATATATAATATGTATGTATGTATGTATGTATGTATGTATGTATGTATGTATGTATGTATGTGTGTATGTATGTATGTATGTATGTATGTATGTATGTATGTATGTATGTATGTATGTATGTATTTAAATACCTATAGCCTCAAGCCCACCAAAGCCTTGTGAGTGGATTTCATATGCAGAAACTAAAAGAAGACTGTTGTATAAGGTGTATATTTGTGTGTGTGTGTGTGTGTATTATATTTTGACATACAGTAAGTGTGATGTTAAGTTATGCTTTTAAAGAATTTTCATAGAAATCTTATTTCCATTATAAATTTACTGGAACTTTTAATTGAAAAAATGCAGTGTTGTTCTCATTTTTCTTTCTTTATTTTATCTTTCAAATGAATCATTCATTTTAAATACTGAAATTGTGTTTCAGCAATGTATGTAATAAATTTTTATTATTATTATTATTATCTAGAAAAAACAAAAAAGGCTGAATGATGAAAAATATACATACAAGAAAGAACAGAGTTTGTTTTAAATATGGATTTGTATTTACATTTACCTTTCAGGAAAATAGGACAATAGTGTTTTCTAAATCACTGAGTAATCTGAATAAAAACAAGATCCAGACGTTTTATGATTGTAATCAGTCAAGTGTATCTATATTTTCGAAGCAGTGGTTTTATATATTTAAATGGTGTGATATAAACATTTAAGAGTAATTTATTGTGTCAATGAGTCATGCTTTATATTCAAAGTTGTCATGAACAGCAAAATATTCACCAGTCATAATAGTCAAATATTTTAATTTTGATCTTAACGTTACCTGTTCTGTATTATAACCAAGATCTTTTAAGAGAAGGGAAATGGTTCACAATAAATTTTCCTACAGTCAGCTGGAGTGAAAGATCTATTTACTCAAAAATATTTTGTATTTATTTCTTGGCCTCAAAAGCTGGATGTAGAGAAATATAACAAAAACTGAATGCTTAACATTAGAATGCTTATCATTAGAAAATTTGACACTAACACAGTATAGCACCAAGGCAACTGAACACTATACCAGCTTATACCAATATAACCAATGATCATTATTACAGTGAACTGGAAGGCAGCAAGCTGTTAGAATAATTATTGTGCCTGACAAAATGCTATGCGACATTTTATCTGCCTTTAGAGTCTGAGTTCAAATTCCAACAAGGCCAACTTTACCTTTCATCCTTTCATGATCGATAAAATAAGTATCAGCTCTGTACTGGGATTGATGTAATCAACTATCTCTTCCCCCTAATTTCCGGCCTTGTGCCTTTCGTAGAGAGGATTATTACTGCAAACTGGCAGAATTGTTAGCATGCTAGGCAAAATACTTAGGTATGTCATCCATTTTTATGCCTTATTTCATCCAGAGACTTCTTTTGTAGATCTCCCAGAGATATGTGGTTCTCAAGTTGGGAATTGCTGGTAAAAAGGTTTTCAGTAACATTAGGAATGCCTCTATTGGCTATGCACAGAATAAATGAAATTACAAGAAGAGTTCCACTCAAATTCAGAACAATGTAAATCTGTTTTGAGCAAAAAATATTAAACTTAGTTAAAGCTTCTATTTTAAAGATATTGTTTTTATTGGCATCATAAGAATTTATAGACTTAGAAGACCATGCCAAATCAAACTGGAGTTTAGTGCAACCTTCCAGCTTACCAGCCCTGGTCAACCGATCCATGACTCCACTAAAATCACTCAAGAACTGGGTAGTGTGGTGTGGTGCTAAACTGGTCAGCAGATTAAGTCTACCCACCAAGAACAGGAATACTCACTCCAACAGGCTTCCCTGCAGTTTCTATCTACCAAATTTCAGTCACAATGTTTCAGTTGGACTTGGGCTACAGCAAAAGATACTCATCAAAGATGCTGAGCAGTGACATCTAACCCAAAACGATGTAGTAGCAAAGCAAACTTCTTAAGTACACATGCAGTAGAGACAGGGATTCTCATAAGTAATATGAATTGAAAAATTTCTCTCAGCTGAGACTAGTCAACCAATTAGTAGGCAAAACTCACGCTAGGGCAGGTGGGGGTGGTAAAAATCTAAAAACAACAAGCAAGGGGAGATAACTCAAATTCAGATGCATGGCCACAATCTAACGACTGAAACAAGTAACAGAGAAAAGATGAAAGATATTTAATCAAATATTTCTTTATAAAACAAAAATCAAATACTTTTAGTGATGGGTAATGAAAACTGTACACACAGGAGATAGTGAAAAAGTATTGCTGAAGTAAAAAAAATCAGCTCTATTTTTTATGGATAATTAAAGTGTTAAAACTAAGTATTGAGATCAATTTCTTTGACCCTTCAATATGGTGCTCCAGTATGGCTGCAGTTCAATGACTGAAACAAATAAAAAATAAATACAAAGAATATAGACTGAAATGAATCAATCTTTAATACTTTAACATTTAAACCAGTCATATCTAACCAAAGTGAAGGTGCATGGCTCAGTGGTTAGAGCATTGGAATTACAATCATGAAGTGGTGAGTTTGATTCTAGGACTGGGCTGTGCATTGTGTTCTTGAGCAAGACACTTTATTTCACATTGCTTCAGTTCACTCAGCTGTAGAAATGAGATGCAATGTCACTGGTGCCAAGCTGTATCAGCTTTTGCCTTTCCCTTGGATAACATTTGTGGCATAGAGAAAAGAGAGTGGAATGCATGGGTAACTGCTGGTTTTCCATATCCAACTTTGCCCGACTTGTGCCTGGGAGAGTAACTTTCGAGGTGCAGTCCCATGGTCATTCATGACTGAAGGGGGTCTTTACTTTATTTTATTATCCAACCAAAATATTCTACATTTAAACCAGTCATATTCGGCCAAAGTGAAGGTGCATGGCTCAGTGGTTAGAGCATTGGGATTACAATCATGAAGTAGTGAGTTTGATTCCAGGACTGGGCTGTGCATTATGTTCTTGAGCAAGACACTTTATTTCACATTGCTCCAGTTCACTCAGCAGTAGAAATGAGTAATGATGTCACTAGTGCCAAGCTGTATCGGCTTTTGTCTTTCCCTTGGATAACATTGGTGGCATGGAGAGGGGAGGCTGCTATGCATAGGTGACTGCTGACCTTCCATAAACAAACCTTGCCCGGGCTTGTGTCTCGGAGTGTAACTTTCTAGGTGCAATCCCATAGTCATTCATGTCTGAAGAGGGTCTTTACTTTACTTTATTATCCATCCAAAATATTCCACCTGTTTTATGTTCACACTGGCCAGATCTGGCCTCTCACACCAACCCTACAATATCATTTTAAAAATTAAGTTTCCTCATCAAAATCTCAAAACTACAAGATGATGCATGATTAATTCAAAACATTGTGAATGAATAAGCATTACTTTTGACAGAATAACATGAATGCCAAATGGTTAAGATATAGTCTTCCCTACATTGCTATACCTCCACTTGCATTATGGGATACGTGCTAAAAGAACTTGACTTGTCACCAAATAAATGTGACCATAAATAAAATGGAAAGTAAACATTCCTTCAATAGTTAGAATGTTGTTCAGGCCTGAATGTTTGGTTTCACAGCTGTTGACATTGAAACACAGCAGCTCAAATTACTTCGCTGTTTTACATTTTGAAAAACTATTGTTATCCCTATTTCAGTGAAGTTATCTTGACATTGTTTGAAATTAGGTCAAAGCATTGGAATGACAAACATTGTAGACAGGCGGATTAAAGGACTTGCTGGATTTTGACTTTGTTTGGAATTCAAATCAGGTCACATTCAATTTTGCATTTTATTCTTTCTATGTAAATACCAAATAATAATATTTTTTTTCTATTATAGGCACACGGTCTGAATCTTGAAGGATGGAAGATAGTTGATTACATCGACCCCAGTTCTGAAATGATACTTATATCATCGACCCCGAACAGATGTATAACAAGGTCGACCTCAGTGGAATTTGAACTCAGAACATCAAGACATACAAAATGCTGCTAAACATTTTGCCCAGCATGCTAATGATTCTTTTCTACTCTAGGTACAAGACCCAAAATTTTTTTTGGGGGGGTGCCAGTTGAGTAGATCGACCCCAGTATGCAACTAGTACTCAATTTATTGATCTCGAAAGGATGAAAGGCAAAATCAACCTCAGCGGAATTTAAACTCAGAACATAAAGACAGAGAGAATTGCACTAAGCATTTCACCCCGTGTGCTAATATTTCTGCCAGTTCGCCACCTTAATAATAATGATGATAATAACAATAATAATAATAATGATTTTTTTTTTATTTGCCACCACGGTGAAGGATGAGGGGGAGACTACAAAGACAGACATAAGTATATGACACTAGAAAACGAGGGGGAAATGATCATCATCTAAGGATAATCAAGGAACCCTACCATCCAAGATCACCCTGAATACCAAGGATGAGAGCCCTCTTCAAGTTCTGTCTTCCAACTCACGGGTTAACACAGAGAGTGGTACCAACCACTCTTGCCATTTTTGCAACTTTCACCCACCTTTTCATAAATTCACTCGAGAACAGTACCTCCTTCTCCACCCTGACCTTCCTTTTCAAGTGAAACTTGAAAAAGTGCATGAGGGCTTTACCAAAGGGGAATGTTTCAGCCTTGTCCATAAGATAACCTCTTTCGCCACAGCCACCAGACAAAGGAAAACTGTCTTGCCAGCCTGATTAAAGGAGGGCAGCAGGGCAATCATCATTATGGACTCGGCTGACAGATAGATCTATCCTACATGTGACAGCAGCTGTCCTACAAGTGACAGCAATACCTGGACACTGAACAAGAACATGCAAAACAGTTTTGTTGCTCTGTGAGCACCTCAAATGAGCCCATCTGACAGCATATCTGTGCCTGTAGAGTTTATCTCAAACTGGTAGCATCACCCCCCCCCCGTAGCACTGCCAGGCCAAAGATATCTGGAAATTATCCGTAACAGTCTCCAACTTGTCAGTTTGTCTTCAGTGATGCCTAGAGCATTTTCTACCCACAGAGACTTGACTCTGATGCAATGGTATGTTACTGTGCATCTTGTGATATTTTCTACGATGTTGGATGGAGCATTTAGAGCTACCCTTCTCCCATCTTTTACTACAATTTTTCTTGCCAATTTTAATTCTTCTTCATCTATGTGGAAACTTTCCATATTTCCTGCCACTGACACAAAAGATGTAGAGGCAATATTCGCATTTTTATGTTTCATTTCTTTCATATTGTTGTTGCTATTATTATTGTTGTTGTTGTTACTGTCACTGCTACTGCTGTTGTTGTTGTTGTTATGCAACAAGACAGGTAAGGGTGATTAGGTGATGGTCTAGAGCTTAGGGGCAGGAGACCCCAGACCTTGGAAAAAAAACTTTGGTCGTCTTGTTGTAGTCGAGGACTCTTCGTTGACGGCCGACACTACTGGGAGGTGGCCCTCGAAGTCGCTGGAAATGGAGATCTCCAGGTCAAAATTCTTGAATAGCTGCTGCTGCTGTTGTTATTCTTGTTGCCAACACCGGAAGTTTTCACATTGCTTAGAAACGTAGCATTTTTTTGCCTCAGTGATGTCATTAAGTTTAGTCCATTCAATATTCATATTCTCAATTCTTCCTTCATTCTCAATTTCTCCCGACACAGAGTGCATTCCTTCGTCAAACCTTATGATAGCTTCTTCATCAGTCATCTTTAAATGATTACAGAAAATTGCAAATTATTTATTTTTGCCGAAAGCAGTTAAAATTCAAAAATTATTGAAGCACACCTTCTGCAAAACAGAGGGTGTTACTACACAAAAATACTATCTGCTCAGTCCAAACAATTTTAGAAATGTAATGGTAACAAGAGAAATGAAAAGATGGGGCCTTAGAAGGCTGAAAAGATAACAAACACTTTTTCAACTTATGGAGCAACAAATTTCCATGACTTCACAGTATGGCAACTATAATGATGATGATGGTGGTAATGATGATGATGATGATGATGATGATGATGATGATGATGATGATGATGATGATGAGAATGATGATGAGGATGATGATGATAATAATCTTTTCTATTATAGGCACACAGCCTGGATTTTTTGGGGAGGGGATCAATCGATAACATCGACACCAGTACTTGACTGGTACTTAATAATTTATTGACCCTGAAAGGATGAAAGGTAAAGTAGATCTCAGTCGAATTTGAACTCAGAACATAGCTGCAGATGAAATAACGCTAAGTATTTGGCCTGGCATGCTAATGATTCTGTCAGCTCACTGCCTTAATAATAATGATACATGGGAAGTTTTGGTATTATATCAAGCTCCACAACTATCTAATCTGTGTGGTTAGCACGCCGGGCGAAATGTTTAGCGGTATTTCGTCTGCCGTTACGTTCTGAGTTCAAATTCCGCCGAGGTCAACTTTGCCTTTCATCCTTTCGGGGTCGATTAAATAAAGTACCAGTTTCGCACTGGGGGTTGATGTAATCGACTTAATCCCTTTGTCTGTTCTTGTTTGTCTCCTCTATGTTTAGCCCCTTGTGGGCAATAAAGAAATGTATCTAATCTTGGGTCAACTGGACAGCTGGGGAAGTAAGAATTCTTATTGATTCAGTTAGATAATGAGAAACAAAGCACTACAGACTAATTTTTGTTCTCAATTAAAACCACACCGTTTCATGTTCATTACTAATGTTTTGTAAGGTGGCCAGCTGGTAGACTCGTTAGCAGGCTGGGCGAAATGCCTTGCAGCATTTCATCCATCTTTACATTCTGAGTTCAAATACTGCTGAGGTGGACTTTGCCTTTCATCCTTTCAGGGTTGATAAAATAAGTACCAGTTACGCACTGGGGTCGATGTAATCAACTATACCACTCCCACAAAATTTCAGGCCTTGTGCCTATGGTAGAAATGATTACTAATGCTTTGTATAAGACATGAAAAGACAGGTGCAGGAGTGAATGTGTGGTAAGTAGCTTGCTTACCAACCACATGGATCTGGGTTCAGTCCCATTGCGTGGCACCTTGGGCAAGTGTCTTCTACTATAGCCTCGGGCCAACCAAGGCCTTGTGAGTAGATTTGGTAGGCGGAAATTGAAAGAAGCCCATCGTATATATGTATATATATATGTATGTGTGTGTTTATGTTTGTGTGTCTGTGTTTGTCCCCCCAACATCGCCTGACAACTGATACTGGTGTGTTTATGTCCCTGTATCTTAGCGGTTTGGCAAAAGAGACTGAGAGGATAAGTATTAGGCTTACAAAGAATAGATCCTGGGGGTCAATTTCCTCAACTAAAGGCAGTGCTCCAGCATGGCTACAGTAAAATGACTGAAACAAGTAAAAGGGTAAAAGAATGCTACACTTTTTCAGTTTCCTCCTCTCTTTAACCCTTTGCGTCTGCCCCTAGTTTTGTGATAAAAACTTCCTGTTTTAAAGTAATCCAAATTAAATCTTGCATCACATTTTCATGTTAATTTACATTCCAAAGTTGAGCTTAATAAACTCTACTAAATTCTACAATTTTTTACTAAATCAATTGAAGCAAAAACAATATATTTCAATGAAAATATGGTGACGTATGTGATAAAGGCTCTGTGGCTGTTTGCCATGTTAGAAATAGCAGCCAAATTTCACCCAAATCATAACCTGCCATCTTAAAAATAAAAAGATCCATAAGAAGACAATATAGTCCCTGATATACAAAATGTTGAAATAGTTATGACTGGAGCATCTTTCAACATGGGTCTGCTTGATCAGTGAAAATCTGAGGCTAAATAACAACAACCTTAAGTTTAATGCAAGTATTATCACTATTGATTAACTTTTTTATCAAAGCCACAAATTTGTAAATAAAGATCTGTCTGTCAATGATTCCAAAGAGAGATTGAGAACATCAAAGTTCCAGGAAAACGTTTCTGTGATTCGGTAATAAATAGTGTCTTCATATAAAATCTAATAAAAATATATTTCATAAACAAAATGGTATATACTATTTTCAAAATAAGTTATCACCTATTTATTTTTATATGATAAAATTCTATCTCTAAAACAATTTTTATTTCAAATTTGTTTCATGTCTTATAAAAATGAGGCTGGTAGGGGTTGTTCATAGAATATAGTTACAGGGTCTTTGTCATTTGAAAAAAATCATATTAGGGTTCCACACCAAAATAAAATAAGTTAGTGAACCACAAGTATTTGCAGCTAGTTGATTGTTTTTTGTTTCATTGCCTCATGACCCCCAACAGTGGGTTAGCCATTAAATTCATCATCATCATCATTATTTAATGTGTCTATGTTCCATGCTGGCATGGGTTGGACAGTTTAAGAGGATCTGATGTGTCTAAGGATTGCAAAGCCCTTCCTAACCTACAACCACTTTGCAGCATGGATTGGGTACCTTTTTCATGCTATCATGCTACCTGCCCTTTTGAAGTCACCTTGCAGTTCACAGGACTATGAACCCTGTGGTAAGTGAGGTCATCAGTTACATACTAGGGGACAGGGAGAATTACTATGAGCAAAGAAGGAAGAGCAGGTTCCTACAGAGAGATTTGAATGGCTACTCGCATCTTGTGGGGTAAAGGAATGGAAAGAGAGTAAGAGGAAATGATCAGTTGATTCTAGTAATTTTTTAATTTGTAACATGGCACTCCATCAGTTACAATGATGAGGGTTCCAGTTGATCCAATCAATGGAACAGCCTGCTTGTGAAATTAACATGCAAGTGACTGAGCACTCCACAGACATGCATGCCCTAAACATTCTCAGGGAGATTCAGCGTTACACATATTCTGACAAGCCTGGCCCTTTGAAATATAGGTAGTACTCATTTTTGCCAGTTGAGTGGACTGGAGCAAAGTGAAATAAAGTGTCCTGCTCAAGGATACAATGCACTGCTGGGAATTGAACTTATGACCTTACAATCGTGAGCCAAATGCTCTAACCTCTAAGCTACATGCCTTCACAATTTGTAACAGAGGAATTCTAATTAAAAATTGAAAGACAGTTACTCCTACACTCAATTTTTGCCATCTCTCTTCTAACCTTTAATGGCTGGAATTGATTATATTTAAGAATGATTTTAATATAGGCGCAGACATGAGATAAGTGAAGGCAAGGCTCATTTTGTGATCACATGGTTTCAGGCTCAATCCCACTTATGTCACCTAGGACATGTGACTTCTGGGGCTAACAACACAATTGACCTTTTGAGTCAATTGGGTTGTTGGTAACTGTGTGGAAGACCACACCCATCATATACATGTGTGTGTGTGTGTGTGTCTGTGTATGTGTGTGTATGTGTGCACGTGTGTGTGTGTCTATGTTTGTACTCCCTCCATCACCATCACTTGACAATTGTCATTAGTTTGTTTACACCTCCATACCCTAGCAGCTCAGCTGGTACTTATTTTATCGATCCTAAAAGGATGAAAGAAAAAGCTGACCTCAGCAGAATTTGAACTCAGAATGTAAAGACGGTCAAAATTTCACTTAGCATTTTGCCTGGTGTGCTAACAATTCTGCCAGCTCACTGCTTTACAATAGGAAAATATTGATTTTAAATTTTGGCACAAGGCCAGCAATTTCGAAGAGGGAATAAGTCAATTACATTGGCTCCAGTGTTCAACTGCTACTAATTTCGTTGACTATGAAAGGATGAAAGGCAAAAGTTAATCTCAGCAGAATTTAAACTCAGAAAGTAAAGACAGATGAAATGTCATTATCAGTTTGCTCAGCTTGCATTTTTCCAGCTTACTACCTTACAATAGGGAAATATTACCTTATTTAGAAACAGATAAGAATCAGTTTCAGAAAAGGCTTCTGGCTGGAAAAAAATCTGCTTCAACAAATTCCATCTGACTTATGCAAGCAAGGAAAAATGGATGTTCAATGATGATGATTAATGCTTTACTCCTCAATCCCAATTCTTGGACAGCTGGCATTTCCTTTCCCTAAAGTTCTCACTAACAACATCTAAAAAATCCTTCTGCAGCATATTTGAAATTAATCATATAAATATCCAGGGTTCAGTGTTA
>NC_042998.1:52158226-52160726 GCF_006345805.1 Octopus sinensis | reverse complement strand
TATCACAAGCCACGAAGTGGCAATATAACAGAAATTATCTTTCTTCAGATCATTTTCTCTCAAGTGACTCAACAGTTCTATTGAACAGTAAGAGTACTTATTACCACAGAGGCATTAAGTGTATAAGGAAAAACGGTGTGTGCTTTCTATTTTGAAGTTTCCTGTTTGTCAACATGTTTTCTGCACTTGTCTACATGGTTTTATGCTGCAGTTATATTCTGTAATGTGAAAGCAATCATTTTAAACCAGCTTAATGTATCTTTCAACTCTCCTTGAAAGTTGATATTCTGTTATAATATTAACTGAGTATATCTAGTGGAAGTAGGAATTTCTATTAATAAATGTTTGCTAAGAATTCATATAAATGCTTCCAGAGAATTTCTTTTTGCTAATATATCATCACCATCTTAAGGAATGTGAGCTGGCAGAAACATTAGCCCATCAAACAAAATGCTTAGTGGCATTTGGTTTGTCTTTAAGTTCTGAGTTCAAATGCAGTTAGGGTCAACTTTGTCTGTCATGCTTTCAGATTTGATAAAATAAGTACCAGTTGAATACTGGGGGTCGATGTAACTGACTTCGCCAAAATTGCTAACCTGGTGTTAAAATCTGAAACAAATATATCATCATCATTATCGCCATTACCTGCTTTTCATGCTGGCATGGGTTGGACAGGTTGTCAGGAGCTGGCAAGTCAGAGGACTGGACAAGACTCTGCTGTCTGCTTTGACATGGAGTTTGCAGTCAGATGTACTTCCTAACAGAACCATTTTACAGTGAGTAAAAGGTAAATAGTAAAAAGCCACCTTCAGTCATGAATGACCATGGGATTGCATCTAGAAAGTTCCCCACCAAGGCAGAAGTCCAGGCAAGGTAGGTTGTTTAAGGAAGACCAGCAGTTACCCATGCATACCAGCCACCCTTCTTCATGCCATCAATGTTATCTAAGAGAAAGGTAAATGCTGATACAGCTTGGCACCAGTGATGTCACAACTCATTTCTACAGCTGAGTGAACTGGAGCAACATGAAATAAAGTGTCTTGCTCAAGAACACAACACAGCCTGGTCCAGAAATCGAACTCCCCACCATATGATTGTGAGCCCTGATGCACTAACCACTGAGCCAAGCATGACCTTTGAACATTAGGCCTCAGCGAGGAAATGACTAACGACTAAGACTTTTGGAAATATGCTGTGCTTGCAAAGACCTGGCAAACCAAATGAGACCATAACCTGTGGCCCATGCCAGGAGTATAACCAGCCCGCTTATGCATACCTTTTCCTTCCTTGGACACTAAAATTTGCTTGCAAAGACCTGTTGCGGCAAGTGAAATCAAAATCAAAATCACATTCAATGACTAGCATCCGTACTAGTGGGGTGCAAAGAGCACCATACGAGCGTGATCGTTGACAAAGCAGCTAACCGGTTTCCATGCCAGTGGCACATAAAAGGCACCATTCGAGTGTGATCATTACCAGCATCACCTTACTGGCACTTGTGCCCGTGCTAGTAGGGTGCCAAGAGCACCATCCGAGCATGATCGTTGCCAGAGCAGCCAACAGGCTTCCATGCCAGTGGCACGTAAAAGGGCACCATTCGAGCGTGATCGTTACCAATGTCGCCTTACTTGCACCTGTGCTGGTGGCATGTGTAAAAAGATTCGAGCGAGGTCATTGTCAGTACCGCCTGACTGGCCCCCGTGCCTGTGGCACATAAAAAACACCCACTACACTCACAGAGTGGTTGGCATTAGGAAGGGCATCCAGCTATAGAAACTCTGCCAAATCAAGATTGGAGCCTGGTGCAGCCATCTGGTTCGCCAGCCCTCAGTCAAAATCGTCCAACCCATGCTAGCATAGAAAGCAGACGTTAAACGATGATGATGATATGTAAGTATATGTATACATAAATATGTACATATAAAGGTGAGTGGGAAATGGAGGGAAGGGGAATGCAGTAAGTGAACATGGGTGGAGGGAGGCAGTGTATTGGGAAGATATCTTTTACTTAATTCAGTCATCAGACTGTGGCCATACTGGGGCACCAACGTAAAGGGTTTAGTCAAACAAATTGGTCTCAGTACTTATTTTAAAGGTCTGGTGTTTATTCTAACAGTCTCTTTTGTCAAATTGCTGAATTATGCAGATGTAAGAAAACAAATATCAACTACTTAGTAGTGGTGGGGTAGACAAACATATACACAAAGAAATGTACACACACACACACGCACACACACACATGCACACACATCCATTCATCCATCCATCGATCCATCCATCGATCCATCCATATATACATACAGACAGACAGACATACATAGATACATATAATACATACATACATACATACATACATGCATGCATTCATACATACATAGTAGCTTCTTTCTCGTATACAAGCAAAGCCATTGCTAGAAAGAACCATTTAAATGAGTCATTGATGATGCAGTGTGAGGCCCTTGTGTGACTCTTGAGCCTGGCAAAAGATTTGAACATTCTA
>NC_042998.1:52135726-52155726 GCF_006345805.1 Octopus sinensis | reverse complement strand
CCAGAAGGTCAAATGCTATTTAAGCCATTATTGATAATATTGCTTCCACTCTGGAGGCAGTGACAAGAAACTTGCTGGGAATGGGACCAAAGCATAACAAAACAAGATGGGGTCGATGTGTGTGTGTGTGTGTGTGTAGTTCAAATTTATAGAAAACAAAAGATGAAGACAGGTGAAGGAACAACAAGCAGGTGTATTAATCTTTAATGCTTGGGAAGAATGGAAAAGTCTTTGATGTTTCAAGCCTATACTCTTCAGCAGAAAGGATTGAGAGGAAAAATGGAAAGAGAATGAAGAAAATGGGGAGAGACACAAAATGTGTAGGGATTAATGGTTCAACATGATGAAACAGCCATGAGGTGATATCAAAAAGTTCTGTAATCTGTCAACAGATGGCAGCACACAGTTGCATGTGGAGTGAGAGCTAGTAATGACCTACAGGAGGCAGTGTACTCAATAATATCACTGTGTTTCCTTTGCAAGTTGTGAAATTTGTATTTTTGCTGTCACAGGCATGGTGTAGCCTGTGATTTTTGTCATGGACAGGAACAAAGAGCCAACATGAAATTTTGTGTTAAACTTGGTAAGTCTGCTACAGAGACATTGAGCATGCTTTGACAAGCTTATGTTGACAAGGCAATGAGTCATATGCAATGTTTCAAGTGGCATGGATGCTTCAAAGGCAGAAGCGACTGGATCTTTGGAGCACAAAGAATTGGATTCTTCACAACAACAATGCATCATGTAACCAAGCTCCCCTCACTCAGATTTCTTGCCAAAAACATGGTATCACTTCCATACCTACCCTATTTACCAGATGTCACACTTGCAGACTTCCATCTCTTCCTCAAAATGAAAATGCAGCTCAGAGGTCGACACTATTGTCCAAGATCCAGAATGGATTGCAGAAGTCTTTAACTCACTTATGGAAAACAACTTCCAGACTGGGTTCCAAAAGTGAGAGGAACACTGGGACCAGTGTATTGCTGTGCAAGGTGACTATTTCAAAAGCAATGATGTTAAAACTGAGGTAAATAAATCATTTTTTTTATCAAACATGACTAGTCCAGAAACTTTTTGATACCACCTGGTATATATATATATGTGTGTGTGTGTGTGTGTGTGTATACACACACACACATATATACACAGATGCACACACATAATTATTTATATATTTGTGCGAGTGTGTATGTTGAGCACTATTGAAAGTTATACAGCTGCAAATAATGAGAACCCAATCAGGCTCTCAAGCAAACATGTCACTATTTACAATATTTACAGCTCAGTGTTCATACAGATTTCTGTCTCCCCCAAATTAAGCAACAAATACCTACCTTTATTATTGAACGCTTACAACAACATAGACTTTACCTCTTTCAACTCAGTAGCTATACATAGCTAGTTTAATTGCTCTGTTATCCATCTCAAATTGTTTAGAAATGTGAGAGAACTTACATACAAAATTCTGAAGTAATTTATTCACACACTTACTCACATTCACATGCATGCATACATATATAAATGCATACAAATACATACATACATACATACATACATACATTCACACACACATACATGTGTATGTGTATATCTATATATTTTTACATATATATGAACATATATAAATGAAGATATATGTATATATATATACATGCAAATGTGGGTTTGTGTGTGTTTATGTATATAGTTATATATGTATATATATATATGTACAAATATATCTATGCATATATACATATGTGCCTCTGTGTGTGTGTTTATGTATTTGTGTATATTTATATACATACACATACATATACTCCCAGGTATACAGATAGATGGACAGGTAGAAAGATAAATTCATAGCTATATATATAGTGCAAACATGTAGCCAAGTGGTTGGAATGTTAAGTTCATGATTATGAGGTTGTGTGTTCAATTCCTGGACTCTGTATACTATTGTGTCTTTGAGCAAAGCACTCATGTCACTTTTACAATTTTGCTTGGTTGAAGGATAGGAAAGCTAAGAAGGTGTGTATCAGGGGTTCTCAACCACTTTTTATATATGGAGCCCTTTGATTATTATTTTATTCTGGTGGGCCCCATAGCCATTCGATGTTTAAAAATTAGTTTTATAGACAACGTCTTTCAAAATTCCTATTTTGTTCTTGTGTAGGTTTAAACTATGTAAAATGTTAGAGAAAGAAACCTAGTTGTTTCATGCAATACTTACTAACACATACATCTAATGCAAATTTTTTTTCAGGGGGCCCTTAGAAATACTATTGTAGACAATTTACTATTTTGTTGTGTGGGCCTCCAAAAATCTTATATGGACCCTCAGGGGCCATATGGGCCTCAGTTGAGAACCCCTGGTATGTGCTTGTTTTCAACTATATAGAGATATAAAAACTAGTAAATACGTGGTACATGCTACCGTGTCGTTTTCATAGTAATTGGTATGGTTCATTCATTCATACATATATGCATGTATATACTCATACTCACACACATGTACGTGCATACGCATGCATGCACACACACACATACATATACATACAGAAATGGTTAACAGTGAATTTGAAGTTTTGGTTTACCAGCTGTCTTCACACTGTAGCTTACATCAATCTCTCAGGGTTTATAATGTTTTTGGCAGGGTGCTCGTTTCATAGGAGGAGTAATGTGGATACAAATTAGATGTGGTGCAGATGGAAAAGAGATGTGGTTCTATAGTAAAAGGAAATAGAGAAGGATCTCAGAAGTGAGTTGAAAGGAAGTAATGTGAGGCAGTTTTTCTTATTTGATAAAGAAAATTTTATTCCCACCCATTTCTGTACAGCTAGCTATCATTTTCTCTTTCTCAAGACACTTGTGACTGATACCAATTATTTTCTTACATTAGCGCATCTTTATTCTCATCCTTCACTCAATTTTTTTTCTCTCTCCTCTCTTTAACTATTCTCTGCCATTACTACCTGTTTTTTGTTACTCTCTCCATCACTATCTTTCTTCTATTACTTCTGCTATTTATCACTCTCTCACCCCAACCTGTCAGGGCTTCACATGAATCTGTCTAGGACTGCCTGCTTTTCAGAACTTCCTCCTCTAGTTCTTACCCATTCACTATTGCTCCTATCATATTCTAGTTCCTCTCACCCACTTGTCTGTCATTACCATCTTTTCTGTTTATTCTGATGGACATGTTGCATTGGACGAATGGAGACATCATAAAATAGTGATGACTCTTTTAGCCTTGCAGTGCACATAGCAACCCCACTAGTGCTGGTGCCAAATAAAACCTACCCAGTGCTTTGTGTAAAGTGATTAGTAAATGAGTAGTGACAACACAAAGTTGAAAAAATTGTTTAAGCTTTCAAAGTACATAACAACCTCTCTACTAATGCCGCCACATTAAAACACATCTAGTACACTACATTTAGCGATTGTGTTAAGATCACTCAGTTATAAAAACCATGCCCAAAAATGGACCATATGAGTGATATATAATCATCCGACTTGTTAAGGTAGGCAGTAACTATGAATAAAACATGATTCAGAGCATGATGATCAAGAAGACAATAATTTTACTGATGAACACCAAAAGAATTGGAGAGGATATAATGGATTACACCTGAGGAGTATCGTATTATAAACAGAGCAGACAGTAGTTGTAGGTTAATTGTAACAATATATTTTCGTAAATTGTTTATTTATATATACGCTTACTGAAGCACAGCAAATAAGCAAGACTGCTTGTGATGCATTCCTGTAATAAATACAGTAAAATTTTGACTGTAACCGAATCAATTTAAAATGTAATTTTTTTCAAATTATTACCAGACACAGTGACTCATCCTCCTCGTGACACTGTCTAATATGACTTTTGTCCTTGGGTAGTGACTGTAGTTTCTTATTTGCTTACTGCAAGTAAGTATGAAAACTGGTTAATATTTCCTTCACACTTTACTTTTGTTACAATTATTCAAACCTCAAAGAAACCTGCTCTACACATGGCTGTGATACTCCCTCACTACACCTACTCATGATCAGAGACGCACATGTTGTCAGTCATAAAGGGACATGCTCAAGTGGTTCAGGTCAAGCAAATCTGTGGTATTGAGCAGAATATTTGCTATAACAATATTTCTGCTTCAGCAACTTCATGCTGAGTCTGCCTGAAATGTAATGGAAAATAGGTCAGTTTCAAAAGATTGATGTCCAGATCACAAAAGCAAAATTTGAAGGGAATTTAAGTCACAAAAGCAAAGTTTGAGGAAATGGACGAAATGCTGCTAAGCATTCTGTCTGATGTGTTAATAATTCAGCCAGCTTACTACCTCAATAATAATAATAATAATAATAATAATAATAATAATAATAATAATAACACTTTGTAACAAGATTTTTGTCCTTGGGGAGAAACTGTAGTTTCCTGTTTGCTTAGTGCTAGAAAGTATGAAAAATGGCTAATATTTCCTTCAAACTTTACTTTTGTTACAATTAATCAAACCTCAAAGAAACTCGCTCTACACATGCTGGAGCACTACCTTTAGTCAAGCAAATCGACCCCAGGACTTATTCTTTGTAAGCCTAGTACTTATTCTATCGGTCTCTTTTGCTGAACCACCAAGTTATAGGGACGTAAACACACCAGCAACAGTTGTCAAGCAATGTTGGGGAGACAAACACAGACACAAATACATACATACATACATACATACATACATACATATATATATATATATATATATATGCATGTATGTATGTACATATATACATATATACAACAGGCTTCTTTCAGTTTCTGTCTACCAAATCCACTCACAAGGCTTTGGTCGGCCCAAGGCTATAGTAGAAGACACTTTCCCAAAGTGCCACACAGTGGGACTGAACCCGGAACCATATGGTTCGTAAGCAAGCTACTTACCACACAGCCAGTCCTACACCTATATATACACACGTATGGCATTTGAATTACATGTCTAAAGTAGCAAAGTCATCAGATTTCTGTTCATTGGCCAAAATCATTGATAACCAATTACAGTTTCATCTCATCTGCTCTTGGTATTTCCTCTTAAGTTAACACTGCAAATCAACTGTACCACTATTACCAATTGAAATTCATTCACCATAAACTACTGAAGATGTCCACACAAGTGTAAGCAATATGTATACAGGTGTACACACACACGCACACATTTATATATATATATACATATATATGTATATGTATATATCTTGCAAGTTTTATGATTAACAAGCATCCCTGTTCGATTCTGTTTTTTTTCCTACTTTCACTTTTACGTTTTTCATTTATTCATTTCTCATTTCATTTGTATTTCTATTTATTTATTTATTTATTTATTTACTTTTTGTTTCGATATCCTTATTAGAGAGGTTCAACTTTTTTTTTGTTTTTTTCTTACAGCAACCTAAAGCTATGAATGAGTAATGTGTTCTGTTAGAGTAGAGAAGCAGAGCTAAATTATCAAAATAAACAGAGAACAAGCAGACAAAACAAAGGTAATTAATAGAGTGGAATCACAAGAGAGAGAGAGAGAGAAAGAGAAAGAGAGAGAATGAATTATAAACACGTTATCTCCTGCAAGTTAATGAAGCAGACATCAGCTCTCTCTCTCTCTCTCTCTCTCTCTCTCTCTCTCTCTCTCTCTTACACATTATGACTGACGCTAAGCAAGAGTAGTCAAGATGTCTGTCTAGTAATATGAAATAATGAGAATCCTTGAAAATATTTATTATATTTTGAAGAAGTGGGGTGGAATTATTGTTTGTTTTTTTTTTAATTTATTGTATAACATTTTTGTTTCCATTTTTACGGTTCACTTCTTGTAAACCTGAATAAAATGGTACGCTCTATGATACAACAGCATTTTTTTTTTTGTTTTTTGGGTTTTTTTTGAGGGTGGGGGTTTAGTTATGTTGTTATTTATATCATAACTTTTCATCCCTGGATTTGAAGAAAATTAGCAAATGATTAGGAAGATAAAAAGAAACTAATTTCATTCTAGATTTTTCCACAGGATCTGTTTTCTCAAGATATACCATCATTTTCAAACCATTTTCTTAAATACAGCTTAAGTTATCATCATCATCATCATGTAAGTAAAATAAATCTTTGTTATAAATAAAACTAGATTGTGTAAGTATTTTGAACAAGACATTAACCTACAAGTAGACTTTAACTAACCATTTAACTTACTATAAATAGCAGCCAAATTTCCCTCAAATAAAATCTTAATATCTTTAAAATGGTTATTAGAAGATGTGGTCAAAGATACATTGTGCTTAAAAATAAGACAGATAGTTCAAAACTAGAAGGCCCTTGTTCATTTGTTTACTCAATCAAAGTTGATCTTAAGTTAAAAAACACCACTAACAGTAACAACATAAGACATGAAGAGCTAATGAAAGTGCCTCTATGTGGTCATACGATCTGCTAGAAATAGCAACCAGATTTCCCTCAAGTTGCAACTGACCATTTTTTAACACGAATGACACACTAGAGGACTGCGTTCTTTGATATACAAAAAAAAAAAATAAAAAAGACAAGATTGTGATGGTTGGAGCCACTTTGATCATAATCCTTCTCTATCTGAAGTTAAACTACTACTACTGCTACTGTTGCTGCTGCTATATGGGATATGAATCGTTGCATATGAACCACATTGTTCCGGGTTCAGTCCCACTACATGGCACCTTGGGCAAGTGTCTTCTGCTATAGCCTCGGGCCAACCAAAGCCTTGTGAGTAGATTTGGTGGACGGAAACTGAAAGAAGCCCATCGTATATGTGTATATATATATGTATGTATGTATGGGTGTGTTTGTGTGTCTGTGTTTGTCCCCCAAAAATTGTTGACAACCGATGCTGGTGTGTTTACGTCCCTATAACTTAGTGGTTCGGCAAAAGAGAACAATAGAATAAGTACTAGGCTTACAAAGAATAAGTCCTTGGGTCGATTTGCTTGACTAAAGGTGGTGATCTAGCATGGTCACTGTCAAATGACTGAAACAAGTAAAAGAGTATATATTTTGTCACTCCTGAAAGGATGCAAAGCAAAGCTGATCTCTGCAGGAACTGAACTCAGAACTTAAGGGCATATAACTAAATATCATAAGACATTAAATCAAACTGTTAGTTAAGTCATTAATTTCATTAACTAACAGCTTTTTTTACAACAAGATGCAATGCACTTATAGTTGAGTGGTTGTGTATCACCCTATAGCTTCAAAACTGAAGTGTAATTTTATTTGGGAAAGCATTTGTATTTATATATATATATATAGGCGCAGGAGTGGCTGTGTGGTAAGTAGCTTGCTTACCAACCACATGGTTCCGGGTTCAGTTCCACTGCGTGGCACCTTGGGCAAGTGTCTTCTACTATAGCCTCGGGCCAACCAAAGCCTTGTGAGTGGATTTGGTAGACAGAAACTGAAAGAAGCCCGTCATATTTATGTATATATATATATGTATATGTGCGTGTGTGTTTGTGTGTCTGTGTTTGTCCCCCTAGCATTGCTTGACAACCGATGCCAGTGTGTTTATGTCCCCGTCATTTAGCGGTTCAGCAAAAGAGACCGATAGAATAAGTACTGGGCTTACAAAGAATAAGTCCCGGGGTTGAGTTGCTCAATTAAAGGCGGTGCTCCAGCATGGCTGCAGTCAAATGACTGAAACAAGTAAAAGAGAGAGTAAAGAGTATATATGTATATATATGTATATTCCACTGATGAGGCAAAGCATTTCGTATGCAAAGCCAGAAATCCAGGATTTGGAATTATTCAATAATTTCTTGCTAGTTTATTTTGTCTCTTTGTTTTCTCTCCTGTACGAATATTTGATGTGGTTTTACAGTCAAATTTTGACTGCTATATCTAGCATGATGGTATCTTTTAGATACCCTTAATTATAATTTTAATAATAATTATTACCTATGAGGTTTTTATTTCCATGCTAGGCACTTGATATGATCGGTATTTATATATATATATATATATATATATATATATATATATTATAATTATTTGAGGGAATATTAATCCTAACTTACAGGGAAAAATTCAATTTAAAAGTACTAAATCAAATTTCATACAATATAATATATAAATAAAAATTAGAAAAAATCGCCTTTTATCAATTCAAAATGAACAATTAAATTACACCATCTAGAAAATTACATATGATAGAAATATTAAAATTAAAATAACAATAATATACCAATGATTAAGTAAATTGCAAAAACATATATATACGTTTTTATTATTTTTTTGCAATTTACCTAATCATCGGTATATTATTGTTATTTTAATTTTAATATTTCTATCATATGTAATTTTCTAGATGGTGTAATTTAATTGTTCATTTTGAATTGATAAAAGGTGGGTTTTTTCTAATTTCATCATCATCATCATCATCATCATTTAACGTCCGCTTTCCATGCTAGCATGGGTTGGACGGTTCAACTGGGGTCTGGGGAGCCCGAAAGCTGCACCAGTCCAGTCAGATCTGGCAGTGTTTCTACAGCTGGATGCCCTTCCTAACGCCAACCACTCCGAGAGTGTAGTGGGTGATTTTATGTGCCACCGACACAGGTGCCAGACGAGGCTGGCAAACGGCCACGCTCGGATGGTGTTTTTTATGTGCCACCGACACAGGTGCCAGACGAGGCTGGCAGACGGCCACGCTCGGATGGTGTTTTTATGTGCCACCGACACAGGTGCCAGACGAGGCTGGCAGACGGCCACGCTCGGATGGTGTTTTTATGTGCCACCGACACAGGTGCCAGACGAGGCTGGCAGACGGCCACGCTCGGATGGTGTTTTTATGTGCCACCGACACAGGTGCCAGATGAGGCTGGCAAACGGCCACGATCGGATGGTGCTTGTTACGTGCCCACAGCACGGAGGCCAGTCGATGCGGTACTGGCTACGGCCACGTTCGGATGGTTTTCTTATGTGCCACGTGCCACCGGCACTGGTACCACAAGATACAAATTCCATTGATGTTCATCTATTTTGATTTGTTTTGATTTTCACTTGCCTCAACAGGTCTTCACAAGTGTCACAAGAAGGAAGGTATGCACAGGTGGACTGACTACGTCCCAGGTAGGGGCCATGGGTTATGGCCTGACTAGTCTTGCCGGGTCTTCGGATGGTGTTTTTATGTGCCACCGACACAGGTGCTAGATGAGGCTGGCGAACGGTCACGATCGGATGGTGTTTGTCATGTGCCCACCGCACTGACTACGGCACTGATGGATTTCTTGTGTGCCACAGGCACTGGTACCACAAGATACAAATTCCATTGATGTTCATCTATTTTGTCTATTTTGATTTGATTTGATTTTCACTTGCCTCAACCGGTCTTCACAAGTGTCACAAGAAGGAAGGTATGCACAGGTGGACTGACTAGTCTTGCCGGGTCTTCGGAAGGTCTTTTTATGTGCCACCGACACAGGTGCCAGATGAGGCTGGCGAACGGCCATGATCGGATGGTGTTTGTTACGTGCCCACAGCACGGAGGCCGGTCGATGCGGAACTGGCTACGGCCACGTTCGGATGGTTCTCTTGTGTGCCACCGGCACTGGTACCACAAAGTGTGTGCCACCGGCACTGGTACCACAAAGATACAGATTCCATTGATGTTCATCTATTTTGATTTGTTTTGAATATATATATATAATAATAAATATTAGGGAATAAATCCAAACTTACAGGGAAAAATCAGATTTAGGATTGAATCCAATTTTATAGTAAAATATTATATTATATTAAATTAGAAACAAAACCACTATTAGGCAAATCAAACAATGAAAAACTTAAGCCAATACATAAGATTATTATATTTATATTATTTAAATATATAACAAAATTATTAAAAAATATAATTAATATATTTAATATATATATATAATATATAATTAATATATATTAATTATATTTTTTAATAATTTTGTTATATATTTAAATAATATAAATATAATAATCTTATGTATTGGCTTAAGTTTTTCATTGTTTGATTTGCCTAATAGTGGTTTTGTCTCTAATTTAATATAACATATATATATATAATGTGAGGTATACTTGCCATCTCAATATGGCTAACCACTAAGGGTGGGTGTTACTGTAGCTTGTAACAACCACCCTTAGTGGTTAGCCATATTGAGATGGCAAGTATACCTCACATTGTCGTGCAGTTACTGTTTATACTTCGTTCAGAGATTTATTATTGCTTATATATATAAATGATGGGGTACTAAAAAGTTCCTGGCTTGGGTAAAAGAAAATTCAGGAGGATCAGTTAACTATGAGTTTATTCGACACAATCCCCTCTCAGATTCACACAGTTATTACAGTGGTCCTTCAATTTTTCTAAGCCCTATAAAAGAACTTGGAAGATTGGGCCTCCAACCACATCTCTGTTGCAGCGATCACTTCCAAATTGGAGTGAAATTTCATTCTCCTGAGATGTTTCTTAAGTTATGGAAAAAGGTGTGAGTTAGAGAGGGCAATACTTGGGCTTCATACTCTATCAAAACAAAAAGGAAAAAGGGAATGACACATTGAAAAGCATAATCTTAGATATACTTGCTCAAAATATACATGAAATGATTCATGAGGAAAATGTCTTTGATTGTATATCTGCTCATTCAGTGCTTGCCTGGGATTAAACAACAACCAACAACTACTTCTGACCTCAAACTTTGAGGTTTTTAAAATCCAGTATTTTACTCACCCAACTGTAACATGACATCACTTCAATTTATAATTAGTTGAATTACCTTTTGTTATGCTATTTATGAATGTTTTGGTCGAGAGGTTTCATTAAAATAAATGTATCATTTTATTTGTTTATGTTTTATGTCTCATAACTTTTAACCACTTTTTTTATTCATGTCTAATTTTTCTTTTATACTTTTTCCTTTCTTCTCTTTTTGCATTAGAGAGAAAAGTGTGCAGCTTTGCTGTACACGACTATGAGAAAATGAGGAATGAACATAAGGATATAAATTAGTGTGGCTATGTGGTTAAGAAGCTTACCTCCCAACCATGTGGCTTCGTGTTCAGTCCTGTTGTGTGGCATCTTAGGCAGGTGTCTTCTAACAATGCCTTGCAAGTGGTTTTGGTGGAAAAAGATTGGTAGTGGGACTGTTAAACACACACACACACACACATATGTGTGTGTGTGTGTGGGTGTATTCTGTATCAAAAGGATGCGTTATAATACTATTCCACATACACACAAACAGCCATACTAACATTCCAACATACTTCCATCATCAGCTGCCCCATGGATATCATTATGGTTTCGACACCTGGGCAGTACTATTCAATCCAGCGATGTCAACATAAATAAACATAAAAGAAACACAGCTTTCAAACACATTTACCATATGTACAACAGTATTCAATCAAATATAGGCAGGATTAAACACTAATTTTAAAATTAAACTATGAGAAACACATAAATCTATGTATATTTGTATTGGTACTAATACTACACCTACTATTGAAAAGGTTGCAAGATGCAACGAAAATTTTAGGAAAATAAAAATAAGAAATAAGTGGAAATTTTACAGGTGAGTGTGTTACAGTATAAGGCACAAAAAGAAAATGACTCTCCCCAGACACAACAGAATATGCTTCAACACATGAACTCATATAAAGAATCTTGCAAACCAAATCCAAAAACGAAATACAATAACTAAATTATATACGAAATAGCGAACAATCTTTAAGTCCATGTACGTTTTGTGTACCCTTGTCTTGATGTCATGTGATGATTGAAAATGAACGTCACCATGCATATGGTGCCATCCATGAAAACACGTCTGGCCATGGGAAAACATTATCTTGTGTGGAAACAAGTGAGGGTTGGCAACAGGAAGAGCATCCAACCATAAAAAAATCTGCCTTAACAAATTCCATCTAACCCATGCAAGCATGGAAAAGTGGACATTAAAACAAAGATGATAATGAAGCTTGTATGTTCTTGATTCAACAAGTAGAAGTAACAACTAAACCTTCTTAAAACATACTCAAGGTTTGAATATTTCTTAAAAAAAGGAAGGATATTTTTGGATAATGTAGTTCTAGATATGTTGCATCTCATCATCATCATCATCATCATCATCATCATCATCATCATCATCATCATCATCATCATCGTTTAACGTCCGTTTTTCCATGCTGGCATGGGTTGGATGGTTTGGCTGAGGTCTGAAAAGCCAATGGCTGCACCAGGCTCCTAACTGATCTGGTAATGTTTCTAAAGCTGAATGCCCTTCCTAACACCAACTACTCCAAGAGTGTAGTGGGTGTATTTACGTGTCACTGGCACAGGAGTCAGTCAGGCAGGCCTGGCATCAATTATGTTTGGATAGTGCTTTTTACATGCCACCAGCATGGGAGCTAGTCAGGGGGCACTGACATCTATTTATTATATTTTATATCACTATTTAGGAACACTAGGTTCATTCTTTTCGATGCTACAGTTACAAGTTTAGATAATTTCTGGTGGGTGAAATATCTCGGGAATACATGTGATGCAGCAAACTTAATTTGAAGAACTCAAGTTTTGTGGGGGTTTTGCCAATGCTTACTCTTTTACTCTATTCTTTTACTTATTGCAGTCATTTGACTGAGGCAATGCTGGAGCACTGCCTTTAGTCGAGCAAATCAACCCCAGGACTTATTCTTTGTAAGCCTAGTACTTATTCTATCAGTCTCTTTTGCCTAACTGCTAAGTTACAGGGACATAAACACACCAGCATTGGTTGTCAAGTGATGTTGGGGGGACAAGCACAGACACACAAACACACACACACACACATACACACACACACACACACACACACACACACACACATATATATATACGACGGGCTTCCGTCCGTCTACCAAATCTACTCACAAGGCTTTGGTTGGCCCAAGGCTATGGTAGAAGACACTTGTCCAAAGTGTCACGCAGTGGGACTGAACCCGAAACCATGTGGTTGGTAAGCAAGCTACTTACCACATAGCCACTCCTACGCTTATAACATAATTAGTATATAATTCTACTCTGTCGTAATATATAAAATAACTGATTGACATTTAGCAAAGGTAGATTTAAATTTAGATCCAGATCCTCCATAAGTATACTGAGACTATGGATCTACTCCAGGGGTTTCTTTTTAACAAGCTGGTCTGGGTAAGGTTTTACATGAAAGGCAAGAAGACCATTAGTTACCAATGCATGCAAGTCTTCCCTCTCTGTGTCATTAACCCTTTCATTACTGTATTTACTTCGAGATGCTCTGTGTTCATTTCAGTTACTTTGAATATATCAAAGAATTTAGTAAAATAACTTAGTTATCATTCAGCTATTGTTAGGAACATAAATTGCGACTAAGGTTTGGCAGAAGATTTTAATTCAAAACTTATGAAAACAAGACATTTGTACTCAGAGCCAGAAGTGGTTTTAGGCAGATTGGTAACGAAAGGGTTAATATTGTCTATGGGAAAGGCAAAGATTTACATATGCAGCTTGACAATTATATCATTCAGGTATTATTGTCAAAATTCAAAGACCTGGAACAGGTACCCACCAATTCACTACTCTGGACTGGGTAGGATTTGAACTCAGAATGTAGAGAGAACAAATACTGCAAGGCATTTAATTGAACTGTCTGACAATTTTGCTGACTCACTGTGTTTTTAATTTAGCTTTGAACACTTTAAAATTGGAAAACCCAGAATCATTCTGAGATGGATTAAAAGAGCTAATGACAAGTGATTGAAAAAGCAAACAGAAAATACAGCTTCCTGCAAATAGGGACAGCACTTCAAACAAGACTCTGACGTTAGGCAGCTTTCCTACAAGTAATGAAATTGCTACTGTGTTTATTGATGAAAATTAAGCCCCTCCATAAAATAGAGACAACACAATTCAAGTGTTTTGTGTTTAGTTTGCTATCTTGTCCTAATGTGTTACCCCTACTTTATTTCTTAATAGTGGGCTTGGATGGCGCAATGATATGCAGCATGTTGAAGAACGGTAAATGTACTCTTTTACTCTTTTACTTGTTTCTGTCATTTGACTGCAGCCATGCTGGAGCACCGCATTTTAGTCGAGCAAATCGACCCCAGGACTTATTCTTTGTAAGCCTAGTAATTATTCTATTGGTCTCTTTTGCCAAACCACTAAGTTACATGGACGTAAACACATCAGCATCGATTGTCAAGCAATGTTGGGGGGACAAACACACACATACATACATATATATACACATATACGACGGGCGTCTTTCAGTTTCCGTCTACCAAATCCACTCACAAGGCTTTGGCTGGCCCGAAGCTATAGTAGAAGACACTTTGCCCAAGGTGCCATGCAGTGGGACTGAACCCGAAATCATGTGGTTGGTAAGCAAGCTACTTATCACACAGCCACTTCTGCACCTACGTTTGAAATATTGTAACCTACAAGAGTTCTGTTCTTTGAATCTTGCATACAGAAGTCATCATTGTTGTTTTAATGTTCACTTTTCCAAGTGGTCATTTGGCTCATTAGAAATAGCAGCTGAATTCCCCTCAAAATACACTTTACAGCCTTAAAAAGAGTGAGACAAATTGGATAACATAGTATTCTGGAAACTAAACAGCAATGACAATAATTATGTTACTGTTCTTCATTTTTATTCTTTAGTCAATTGGGTTAAACAAGATTAAATACATAGATATTTCTTATAAATCTTGCCAACCATTAAACAAATTATTTCATTTACCTTTCATTTTTTTTTTTTACTTATTTCAGTCATTGAACTGTGCCCGTGCTAGGGTACCATCTTTAAGGGTTTATTTGGACAAATTGAGATCAGTACTTACTTTTCTTTTTGAAGTCTGGTACTTATTCTATCAGTCTCTTTTGCTGAACTGCTAGGTAACAGGGAAGTAAATAAATGCGGGTGTGTTTATGTCCCTGTAACTTAGCAGTTCAGCAAAAAGAAACCAACAGAATAAGTAACAGGCTTTAAAATAAGTACTGGGGTTGATTCACTCTTGGAGGCAGTGCTCCAGCAGGTCTCCAGTCTGATGGCTGAAACAAGTAAAAGAATAAAAAAATAAACCAAGACCAGTTGTCAAGAGCTGAGAGGGCAAACACAAATGTGCATGCACACACACGCACACACACACACACACACACACACACACACACACACATACACACACACATACAAACACAAACATTACACACACATGTATGTGCATGCATACACATACACACACAAACACAACAGGCTGCTACACTATTTCCATCTGTGAAATTCACTCAAAAGGCACCAGGTTGCAAACTAAGCTTCTTAACCATAAATATAAATATAGCCTGCACCTGCATGCAGAATATTTTAGCTAATTTCTCTTATTTCTTTTCCACATTTATCCACAACTACAACTGGAAGCTGTTAAGCATGTGCTAGAGTTTATCTTAAGTTCTCAGAAGTAGTTGAGAGGCTTGTCTTAGATATGACATCATTTACCATATAATCTTTGACTTCAATTGTGCAACAATTTGAAACATGTCCTGGAATTTAATGAAAACATATATTTTCCAGCATAGAAGTTGATATAGTATACAGCATAACCATCATCATCATCATCATTATCATCATCATTTAGCGTCCGTCTTCCATGCTAGCATGGGTTGGACGGTTCAACTGGGGTCTGTGAAGCCAGAAGGCTTCATCAGGCCCAGTCTGATCTGGCAGTGTTTCTACGGCTGGATGCCCTTCCTAACGCCAACCACTCCATGAGTGTAGTGGGTGCTTTTTACGTGCCACCTGCACAAGTGCCAGACAGAGCTGGCAAACGGCCACGAACGGATGGTGCTTTTTATGTGCCACTGGCACGGGGGCCAGGCGAGGCTGGCAATGGACATGAACGGATGGTGCATTTTACATGCCACCATGTAGAGTAAATATGAAAACAACATCACCATGTTTCTAAATCCTGCAGCATTTCACATGGAATTTTCAGTCCTCCAACATCGGATTGGTGTATAATTTGAGCAACCTCTTTTGGCTATAAATTTTGGCCTGAAAAATTCAACTTGTATGCCATAAAATGTGAAAGCATGTGGCCTTTTTATAAGGGTGTTGCATTCACAATCGCAAGATCATGGTTTGATTCTCAAACAGGTGCCACATTGCGTTCTTGAGCAAAACACTTTTTTACACATTGCTCTGCTGGTGGAAGAGTGGCAGAATCGTTAGGGCATCAGCAGAAATGCTTTATGGTATAAGGTGGCGAGCTGGCAGAAACATTATAGCATGCTGGGCGAAATGCATAGCCATATTTCGTCTGCCATTATGCTCTGAGTTCAAATTCCGCCAAGGTCGACTTTGCCTTTCATCCTTTCAGGGTCGATAAATTAAGTACCAGTTATGCACTGGGGTCGATATAATCCGTTTGTCTGTCCTTGTTTGTCCTCTGTGTGTTTAGCCCCTTGTGGGTAGCAAAGAAATAGGTATAAGGCGGCAAGCTGGCAGAAACGTTAGCATGCCAGGCAAAATGCTTAGTGGTATTTCGTCTGCCACTACGTTCTGAGTTCAAATTCCACCGAAGTCGACTTTTCCTTTCATCCTTTCAGGGTCGATTAAATAAGTACCAGTTGAGCATTGGGGTTGATGTAATTTACTTAATCCCTTTGTCTGTCCTTGTTTGTCCCCTCTATGTTTAGCCCCTTGTGGGTAATAAAGAAATAAGAAATGCTTTATGGTATATCTTATGGCTGCTTACATTCTGAGTTCAAATCTCACCTACCTGGAGAAGACAACAGGAAACTACTCCTGTATTCATCCAAAGTCTGGTCATGGCAGCCAAAGTTCCATTAATCTACTTAATGGCAGCAAGGGTGGGTACAGGCACTCTCGGGTGATACAGAGAATATAGGATACGTTTCATATGTGCAAGACCTGCTCATGGGCAGTCGGCCACTAGACATGTCATAAAATATGGTATGTCATTTATACAGTGCAAATGCAGCTTAATGTAAAGGACTGCACTTTATCATGGTCCCTATTTTTCTGCTGGTTGTTTTTTTATCAATTTATATTAAGAGTATCCACAAAGGACACAGTACAGTGCTCATGACAAATTGCATTTCTTTGAGCTAAGAATTGCTTGATCAACATTCTTAAAGATTCATTCAGCTGTGACACTTTTAACACATTTTATTAAATCTATTTTAAATTAAAACCCTTTTGTTACCATATTTCTGTTGAACTACACTGCTTTTGTTTCAATTTTGAAAATAATAAAGAATTTAATGAAATATCTTGGTCATTACTAAGCTGGTAATTGGAACATAAACTAACAAGGAATTTTAATGGGAAATTTTAATTTAAATCACTTTATATAGAAAATTTGTATCATAGAAGCTGGGCAGTCTTGGGTGAGTTGGTATCAAAAAAGTTAAATAACCTTTTCATGACCCCATTTGTAATGACTTTGAGTTTCAATTACTTTTGAAATAAATAAGTTGCAGGGATTTAGTAAAAGGACTAATTTTTTTTTCCCCCTTCATTAATATTTTAAGCTGTTGTTTAGAACATGACTTAAAAGATTCTCACATAAAAATTATAGGATGTTTTAATTCAAATATGAAAAAACATTTTTAAATAGGTCTTGTAATATATCAGGTCATCCCATAAGTTCTGTCCGATTTTACCTTTATTAAAATTGAATGAAATTTAATAGTATTTTTGAAGGTCTAATGGAATTTTAAATTATTTTATGCATTTGTGTACATTTAAACTAATTAAACAAATTTGTGTACATTTAAACTAATGCCTTGAGGCATTACTTGAAGAAAATTCTGCATTATCAGTTGAAGAATTGGTAATAATGCTTAGTTCAAACCATACAACTGTTCATCATCATCTTCAACAACTTAGAAAGGTTCCTAAACTTGGAAAATGGGTGCCTCATGAATTGTCCGAAAGTAACTGCAAATTCCGAGTTGACATCTGCTCTTCTCTCCATTCTCACGAACTCATTTCACCCTTTTTGGATAGACTTCTGACTGGTGATGAAAATGGATCTTCTATCAAATGTTACACGTTGTAAACAGTGGCTTGGTAAAAGGGTAAAAGCTCAACCACAACCAAGAAGGGAATTTCATGAGAAAAAGGTTCTTCTCTCTATCTGGTGGGATTGCAACAATCAATGCTCAAGTCTACTGTCAGCAATTAGAGTGTTTGAACCAAGTTTTGAAGAAAAAAAACTTGCTTTAGTGAATTGAAAAGGTGTGATGTTTTATCAGGACAATGCACAACCCACACTGCAAAGATCATATCACAGAAGATCGAAGAGCTTGGTTGGAAAAAATTTCTCATCCACCTTATTCTCCCAACCTTGCTCCTTCAGATTACCATTTGTTTCATAGTTTACAGAATCATCTGGGGGATATAACTTTCACAAGACAGGAGGAGGTCGAAACTGACATATCAGAGTTCTTTGCTTTGAAACCAAAAGAGTTTTACATTGATGGGATTAAAAAGCTTGTAAATAGATGGAAAGAAGTCATAGATAATCTGGGAAAGTACATTGATGATTAAATTTCAATTAAATATAACATTTGATCACTTGTTTTCTTTATTCAAAATTCGGACAGAACTTATGTGATGACCTGATAATATATCTAGAGGCAATCTTAATCAAGTGACTATTGTTTAAATCATCTTATTAAAGTTGGTTACTATAATATGAAAACACAGTGTGATAAGAAGTTGAAGGCTATCATCATCATCATCATCATCATCATCATCATCATCACCATCACCATCACCATCACCACCATCACCATCATCAGCATCAGCATCATCATCATCATCATCATTATCATCAATTTTCCATGCTGGCATGGGTTAGATGGTTTGAGTGGAACTGGTAAGTTGGAGAGCAGTACCACGTTCCAGTCTGTTTTGACCGAGTTTCTACAACTGGATGCCCTTCCTAACGCCAACCATTCCATAGAGTGTACTGAGTGTCATTTACGTGTCACCAGCATGGTTGACTTCAGCATGTCATCAGCATGGGTGACATGATAAAGGCACCCATGCTGGTGACACATAAAAGATACCCAGTACAAAGTAATCTATGTACCCAACCTAACATGATTGTCTTGTTAGAATGACAAATACTATGTTGTTAGCCTTGAGAGAGCCTCTCATAAAGGCACATGTTTGTTCCTTCTTGAGCCATGCCTGGCTCATAAGGGCTGGTTTCTCGGTTTCCTTGGCGTATAGGTTCCCCACCTGGACGGGACGCTGTTCCGTCGCAGGTGAGCTGCAAGATGCAGGAGGAAAGGGTGAGAGAAAGTTGTGGCAGAAGAGGAGTCAGCAGAGATTCGCCATTACCTTCTGCCAGAGCTGTGTGGTGCTTAGGTGTTTCACTCATAAACACACACATCGCCCAGTCTGAGATTTGAACCCGCGATCCCTCGACCGCGAGTCCGCTGCTCTAACCACTAGACCATGTGCCTCCGCCATACAGGCACATGCTGCATAAATGCATAGATATAAATCATAGCAGATGAAAATCATCTGTTATGGGTGCCAGAATTCTTGTATCATGTGATTTCAGTCTACTAGATCTCCTCAGTGAGAGTTGTCTGGGGACTGCATCTCAAATAAATCTCATTGCCACAATATATAGAATATCAACATCTGATATATGGAATGTCAGACATTAATGTCATAAATAACCAGCAGGTTAATTAAAACTTAATTATTAGTAACAGAAGCGGTATTAGTGCCAAAAGGCAAACTTTCTATCTAACTTAATGTGGACGTCTTGTTAGAACACCAAATGCTGTATTATTAGCCTTGAGATACTATTAACATCCAGTAGACTGGATGCTTTTATGTCCCATGCGCCTATATGTGAGGGTCTCCCCAGGCTAACATTATCAGAAACCTGAAACGTGCATATTAAATGACTTCAAAATATCACTGTTTGG
>NC_042998.1:52095726-52130726 GCF_006345805.1 Octopus sinensis | reverse complement strand
TGCTCGTCAGGTTAAAAGAATTCCATTTTTAAAATTATATCACCACATAGCATTTCAAAATATGGAAAGTTAATTTCCCCAAACATTAAGAAACAAGAAAAATTAAATTAATTGAGACAGAAGAGAAGCTGTGCTAATACCAAAATGCAATCTTTATATCCAACTTAACATGGATGTTTTGATATATCATCATCATCATCATCATCATCATTTAACGTCCGCTTTCCATGCTAGCATGGGTTGGACGGTTCAACAGGGGTCTGGGGAGCCCGAAGGCTGCACCAGTCCAGTCAGATCTGGCAGTGTTTCTACAGCTGGATGCCCTTCCTAATGCCAACCACTCCGAGAGTGTAGTGGGTGATTTTATGTGCCACCGACACAGGTGCCAGACGAGGCTGGCAACGTCCACGCTCGGATGGTGTTTTTATGTGCCACCGACACAGGTGCCAGACGAGGCTGGCAGACGGCCACGCTCGGATGGTGTTTTTATGTGCCACCGACCGACACAGGTGCCAGATGAGGCTGGCAAACGGCCACGATCGGATGGTGTTTGTTACGTGCCCACAGCACGGAGGCCAGTCGATGCGGTACTGGCTACGGCCACGTTGGGATGGTTTTCTTGTGTGCCACGTGCCACCAGCACTGATACCACAAAGATACAAATTCCATTGATGTTCATCTATTTTGATTTGTTTTGATTTTCACTTGCCTCAACAGGTCTTCACAAGTGTCACAAGAAGGAAGGTAAGCACAGGTGGACTGACTACGTCCCAGGTAGGGGCCACGGGTTATGGCCTCACTAGTCTTGCCGGGTCTTCGGATGGTGTTTTTATGTGCCACCGACATAGGTGCCAGATGAGGCTGGCGAACGGCCACGATCGAATGGTGTTTGTTACGTGCCCACAGCACGGAGGCCAGTCGATGCAGTACTGGCTACGGCCACGTTCGGATGGTTTTCTTGTGTGCCACCGGCACTGGTACCACAAAGATACAAATTCCATTGATGTTCATCTATTTGATTTGTTTTGATTTTGATTTTGATTTTCACTTGCCTCAACAGGCTTCACAAGTATCACAAGGAGGAAGGTATGCACAGGTGGACTGACTACGTTCCAGGTAGGGGCCATGGGTTATGGCCTGACTAGTCTTGCCGGGTCTTCGGATGGTGTTTTTATGTGCCACCGACACAGGTGCTAGATGAGGCTGGCGAATGGCCACGATCGGATGGTGTTTGTTATGTGCCCACAGCACGATGGCCAGTCGATGCGGTACTGACTACGGCCACGTTCGGATGGATTTCTTGTGTGCCACCGGCACTGGTACCACAAAGATACAAATTCCATTGATGTTCATCTATTTTGATTTGATTTGATTTGATTTTCACTTGCCTCAACAGGTCTTCACAAGTGTCACAAGAAGGAAGGTATGCACAGGTGGACTGACTAGTCTTGCCGGGTCTTCAGAAGGTCTTTTTATGTGCCACCGACACAGGTGCCAGATGAGGCTGGCGAACGGCCACGATCGGATGGTGTTTGTTACATGCCCACAGCATGGAGGCCAGTCGATGCGGAACTGGCTACGGCCACGTTCGGATGGTTTTCTTGTGTGCCACCGGCACTGGTACCACAAAGATACAAATTCCATTGATGTTCATCTATTTGATTTTTTTGATTTTCACTTGCTTCAACAGGTCTTCACAAGTGTCATAAGAAGGAAGGTATGCACAGGTGGACTGACTACGTTCCAGGTAGGGGCCATGGGTTATGGCCTGACTAGTCTTGCCGGGTCTTCGGATGGTGTTTTTGTGTGCCACCGACACAGGTGCTAGATGAGGCTGGCGAACGGCCACGCGGATGGTTTTTGTCATGTGCCCACAGCACGGAGGCCAGTCGATGCGGTACTGGCTACGGCCATGTTCGGATGGTTTTCTTGTGTGCCACCGGCACTGGTACCACAAAGATACAAATTCCATTGATGTTCATCTATTTTGATTTGTTTTGATTGATTTGATTTTCACTTGCCTCAACAGGCCTTCACAAGTATCACAAGGAGGAAGGTATGCACAGGTGGACTGACTACGTCCCAGGTAGGGGCCAGGGTTATGGCCTGACTAGTCTTGCGGGTCTTCGGATGGTGTTTTTATGTGCCACCAACACAGGTGCTAGATGAGGCTGGCGAACGGCCACGATCGGATGGTGTTTGTTATGTGCCCACAGCACGATGGCCAGTCGATGCGGTACTAACTACGGCCACGTTCGGATGGATTCTTGTGTGCCACCGGCACTGGTACCACAAAGATACAAATTCCATTGATGTTCATCTATTTTGATTTGTTTTGATTTTCACTTGCCTCAACAGGTCTTCACAAGTGTCACAAGAAGGAAGGTATGTACAGGTGGACTGACTACGTCCCAGGTAGGGGCCATGGGTTATGACCTGACTAGTCTTGCCGGGTCTTCGGATGGTGTTTTTTATGTGCCACCGACACAGGTGCCAGATGAGGCTGGCGAACGGCCACGATCGGATGGTGTTTGTCATGTTCCCACTGCACGGAGGCCAGTCGATGCGGTACTGGCTACGGCCACGTTCTGATGGTTTTCTTGTGTGCCACAGGCACTGGTACCACAAAGATACAAATTCCATTGATGTTCATCTATTTTGATTTGTTTTGATTGATTTTCACTTGCCTCAGCAGGTCTTCACAAGTGTCACAAGAAGGAAGATATGCACAGGTGGATCGACTACGTCCCAGGTAGGGGCCACGGGTTATGGCCTGACTAGTCCTGCCGGGTCCTCTCATGCACAGCACACTTCCATAGGACTCGGTCTTTAGTCATTTCCTTGGTGAGACCTAAAGTTCGAAGGTCTGGCTTCAACCACCTCGTCTAGGTTTTCCTGGGTCTACCTCTTCCACAGGTTCCCTCAACTGCTAGGGTGTAGCACTTTGCACACAACTATCTTCAGCCATTCTCGTCACATGACCATACCAGCGCAGCCGTCTCTCTTGCACACCACAACTGACACTTCTTAGGTTCAACTTTTCTCTCAAAGTACTTACACTCTGACGATTATGAACACTGACATTACACATCCATCGGAGCATACTGGCTTCATTTCTTGCGAGCTTACACATATCCTCAGTAGTCACGGCCCATGTTTCACTACCATGTAGCATGGCTGTACGTACACACGCATCATACAGTCTGCCTTTTACTCTGAGCGAGAGGCCTTTTGTCACCAGCAGGGGTAAGAGCTCTCTAAACTTTGCCCAGGCTATTCTTACTCTAGCAGTTACACTTTCAGCACACCCACCCCCGCTACTGACTTGGTCTCCTAGGTAGCGGAAGCTATCAACTACTTCTAGTTTGTCTCCCTGGAACGTGGTAGAAGTTGGTCTCTGCACATTTCCAGTGTTTATTGCTCCTGAGCATCTGCCACAGACAAAACTATTTTCTTAGTTAGCCTTCCTTTGACATTGCTGCACCTCTTATGTGTCCATAGCTTACACTTGGTGCACCTTATAGAGTTTCTACCTACACCTTTTTTACAGATCGAGCAGGGCCATCTACCTGAAGTCGTTTGTGATTGGTCCACCTTCCTACTTATTAGGACTTTGGTTTTGGCTAGGTTGATTCTAAGGCCCTTCGATTCTAATCCTTGTTTCCACACCTGAAACTTCTCCTCCAGTTCTGATAGTGACTCAGCAATTAGAGCAAGGTCATCAGCATAGAGGAGCTCCCAGGGGCATCCTGTCTTGAATTCCTCCGTTATTGCCTGGAGGACTATGATAAATAGGAGGGGACTGAGGACTGAACCTTGGTGGACCCCAACCTCTACCCGGAATTCTTCACTGTACTCGTTGCCAACCCTCACCTTACTAGCAGCGTCTCTGTACATGGCTCGCACAGCTCTCACTAACCATTCATCTATCCCTAGTTTCCTCATTGACCACCAGATAAGGGATCGGGGGACCCTGTCAAAGGCTTTCTCCATGTCAACAAAAGCCAGATACAAGGGCTTATCTTTGGCTAGGTATTTCTCCTGCAGCTGTCTTACCAGGAATATAGCATCAGTAGTACTTTTCCCTGGCACGAACCCAAACTGCATATCATCTAAGCTAACTCTCTCTCTAATTAATTGGGCTATAACCCTCTCCGTAACCTTCATTACCTGATCCAGCAGCTTGATGCCCCTGTAGTTATTTGTATCTAGGGCGTCGCCTTTACCTTTGTAGCAGTTGACTATTATGCTGCTACACCAGTCATTGGGTATGACTCCTTCGTGTATCACCTGGTTTACTATACGGGTGACTAAGCTATAGCCGACACTACCAGATATTTTGAGCATCTCTGCAGTAATTCCTGATGGGCCTGGGGCTTTCCCTGTTTTCATGCTTCTAATTGCCTTATCTACTAAGGAACTGTTAACTCGGATTGCTGGTCCCTCTGTTGGGTCGACATTCGGGAGACTCTCTTTATCCCATTCATTTTCCTCATTCAGCAACCTTTCATAGTGGCGTCTCCAAGCCTCTCTCTTTGCATCCTCATTTAGCGCAAGTGAACCGTCATCCTTGCGAACACATTTCTCTCCTACCACGTCTCGATTCTCTCTCACACACTGTCTTGCAACACGAAATACCTCAAGTCTTTCATCCTCACGGCGCAGGACATTGGCAAATTTTTCTTTATCTGCCTCCCCTCTGGCTAGATAGACCTGTCTCCTAGCTTCCCTTCTGGCAGTCTGATACACTTCCCTGCTACCACCGTTCTTCCAGGCCTTCCAAGCCTGTTTCTTTTGTCTAATAGCCCTGTCAACAATATTGTTCCACCACCACGTTATTTTGGGTCTTAAGGGGACTTTGCACCAGCCACAGATCTGGTCAGCGGCTTTCAGCAGGTTGTCCCTCAGAAACGTCCAGTTGTCTTCTACCCCATGCGTAGCTATACCCCCTTCCACTTCGTCAAAGGCTTCAAGTAACATATCTCTAAATCTCTGTCCATTCGCAGGGTCTTTAAGCTTCCAGACCCTTCTTCTCCATGTTGGTCGTCTTCTAGTCGCCCTCTTAGTCCTGATCCTAAAGTCACTAACTACCAGTCTATGTTGTGGGGTGCATTCTTCGCCTGGGAAGGTTTTGGCATTTATAAGCAGCCATCTTTCCCTTTTTCTGGCAAGGATGTAGTCGATTTGGCTAGTATGCCGGCCCGATTGGTAGGTGACCAAGTGGCTTGTCGGTTTCCTGAAGTTAGTGTTGCAAACCATAAGACTATTCGCATCGCAGAACTCCAGCAGCCTGGTTCCCTCCTCGTTGCGGGAACCATAACCGTAGCCTCCATGTACGCCATGGAAGCCCCCAGCATGACGTCCAACATGCCCATTGAAATCACCAGCCACAAAGAGAAGGTCCCTGTCGTTCGTCAATGAGGTGGTCTGCAGTAGGGTGTCATAGAAACTGTCTTTCTGTCCATCGGGTAGCCCTGGCTGAGGGGCATAGGCCGATATAATGGTTGCTAATCTATTATGAAGCACTATTCTAATCCTAAGTATTCTGTCACTTACTCTGATTACCTCAATTACTCTATCTACCCATTTCTCAGCGATAAGTATACCCACGCCACCGACCCCGTCAGTGTTCCCTGCCCAGAAAATCTTGTGTGTGTGTGTGTGTGTGTGTGTGTGTGTGTGTGTATGTGTGTGTGTGTGTGTATGTATATGTATATGTATGTGTGTGTGTGTATATATATATGTGTGTGTGCATGTGTGTGAGTGTGTGCGTGCCTGTGTGTGTGTGTGTGTGTGTAGGGACCTTGCTTGGCCCAGCTTGAGATTTGAAACCAAACCCACCTGCCTGTTGCTGACCAAAACAAGCTGGGAAATCCTTTGTTTGCATCTTCACACCAGATGATTGATGGTAAATACTTGACTCCCAAGGACTTGTGCTGGTCAAGGAAAGGTCAGTCCTTTGTTTAAGGTTTGACCTACATTACTGACCATAGTCCATATAACAGAGACCATTTCCTATCTCTTTCTCTTTTTGTGCTAGCCAGACCAAGGAGCAACACCCTCTTTTGCATCAGCCATAACCAAGAGTAGCACTTCCCTTTGCCCTTCGATTGACATCAAAGAGAAGAAAGACAATGCCACCTTTATCCTTTCTTCCTTTCTAGTCAGCACCATGCATTCTTTACTCTTTCACACTCTACTGACAGACAGCAACTTCTACACTATCAACTACCAAACAGTGATCAGAACTTGTTGTCACTGCCACTACAATTACTGCTGTATCTCTAACTACCTGTTGGGCAAACGAATAAATATATGTAAAAATATTTCTTCCTTCTTGGTAGTGATTCTTCGATGTTTACTGGTTACTCTAATGTGAGAACCTTCAATGTTACATGTACACGCTATATTTGGTAGTCGACTACATCATATCGATGTGATATGGCACGTCACTTCAGCCCGCTACATATATATACACACATACATTATATATATATATATATATGTATATATATACCTTGTGAAAGGTAAGAGAGTCCAGTTTGCTGGACATTGTTGTAGAGCTGAAAAAGAGGTAATTTCTACTCTTCTCCTCTGGAAGCCATCTACTCGCAATACCAGAGGGCACACACTCTCCTACCCTGATGTAATCTCCAGGGATACAGGCATCCAGCAACAGGACCTCCGTAATGCCATGATAGACCGTGAAGTCTGGCATAGTATGGTAAATTCCATTGTCCCGACCACGGTCGAACAATGATGATGATATATATATACACACACACACACACATATACAGGTGTTGGACAATATAATAGAAACACCTTAAAATTTCAAACAAATTTATTTTAATATGGGGTAGGACCGCCTTTGGTAGTAATTACAGCTTGAATTCTATGAGGTATGGACTTGTAGGAAACAATTCAGCTAAAGTCCATTCAGCTAAAACAGTCTCCAGTTCTTGTAGTGATGATGGTGGAGGATATGGACTCTTTACTTGTTTTTCTAAAATGCACCATAAATGTTCAATAATATTGAAATCTGGGGACTGTGGTGAACAGATAAGATGTCCAACTTCACTAGAATATTCTTCATACCATTCAGTAACAACTTTAGCTGTGTAAATTGGTGCATTATCATCCTGAAAGATTGTGCTTCCTTCCGGAAACATTCTGCAACCATAGGATGAATTTGATCAGATAAAATGCTTAAATAGTTTTGACTATTAATTCTGCCATGAAGGGAAACCATTGGGTTGGAGGGTTTCCAAGATATACCCCTCCCCACTCCTCAGATCATCACAGATCCTCCTCCATGTTTAACAGTTGGAAGAAGGCAGTCTGGGTCAAATGCTTCTTTTGGCTGTCTCCACAAGTATAATCAGCTGGTGGTCGGAAATAAGGTAAAATGACTCATCCAAGAAAATAACATTCTTCCACTGCTCTAGAGACCAATTCTGTAGGTTTTTACTCCACTCTAAATGTTCTGCGACGTTTGCTTTTGAAAATAGGGGTTTTCTGATTGCAGAATTTAAAGTGGAGGAAAGAATTCAAGGATGTCAAAATTTCTATAAATAGACGTATGTGATAGGTTATGGATGCGTGTAAGCATGCATGTGTATGTATATGTGTATATGTGTACTTATGTATATATACATATAATTAAGTATGTACATATGTATATGTATATATGCATATATGCACATGTAAATGTACATGGGTGCGAGTGTACATATGTCATTATACCTTCTTTCCTCCTCTCTGATTCCTACCTATCATACTAACCTATCACATATGTCTATTTATAGAAATTTTGGCATCCTTGTATTCTTCCCTCTGCTTTAAATTTTACAACTAAAACTACTACTTACTTTGGTATCACCCCACCCATTCTTTTTCTCTACCCATCCCTTAATACAGCCCTATCATATCACCCCTACCCACATATCTCACACTTATTCCCTTCTTACCTTCTCATCTCTTCCTATCTACCCCTCCCCCACTCCTCTCCCATCCTCCTCTCACATTATCTTGACCACCAACTAACACTCCCTTTCTCACCTCTGTCACCCTTTCTTCGTTATTTCTTTTTTTTCACTCTTTTCACTGTTTTCCCCTCTCTCCCTCTTCTCTTCTTCCTCTTTTTATTATTATTACTATTCTATCCTTTTTCTTTTTTCTCTCTTTCTTTTCCTCATTTTTCCTTCCTCTCTTCATTTTGACCTATCTCCTCATTCTAATCATACACATCTCCCCTCATCTATCCACAAACACTACCAATACATTCTCAATTCTTCATTCACACCACAAAACCCCTTTGAATAGGCAACACAGAATCCATGGTTCCATACTTAGAAATGACTAAACATGAACTACATGTGCAGGAAACTTTTTTACCACTTCTATACACCACTTTACTTGAATAATGGAACTGCAACTACAGTATTTTATATGTTATATCTACTTTCATTCTCTTATTTCTCTCTATTTTCCCTATCTCCTCCTTTTCCATTTATCTCTCTCACATTGTCTCTGATGATGGGATATCCATAATATCCCACAAACAGCTGTAAGACTATATCTCTTTCCTTATAAATGTCCTGAAAACTCCTCACAGCTTTGGCTTTGTTATCTGTTTTTGTTTAATATATATATATATATATAATATATATATATATATATATATGCAGGTTAATACAAGACACACATTAAACTCCTCACTCATATCATGATCGAACCAAGAGTTTAACTATGGTCTGTCCTTAGCACTTAATTAACATTACCTGCCACTCTTTGGGTCTTCTAGATATCAATACCTTCACTATATATATGTGTGTGTGTATCTAAGTGTATCTACGTGTGTCTGTGTGTGTATGTGTCCCTTTGAACTGGCATTGGCTTTAGCAAAACCCACTTTTATCTGAGGATTCTGACCAGTCTGCTGATCTAAGCATAGCACAAAATATAGAACTAACAACATATGATTCATGGTTTCTCCCTCACGTTCCCCACTCAAGAGTCTTGGAACTTAAGCAAATAGTATGAGCACTGATTTTCCTCCTCTCCCTGAGGCATGCACAAACAGACAAAAGAAAAAAACAAACAAACTAAATATACAATTACATCTGGTAAGTGTTCAACTATCCATATGAGAATGTCTATAAGATTATATACATTTGATATATAAATACATATATGGTAAACTCAATATTACATGATACATTATGAAAGAGAGCAATGTTTTATTATTCAACATGATATTAAACCACATTGTTTTATTCATAACAAATAATAGGATGTTATAATTAATGCACAGCACCACATAAAAGTATGGCATACATAATCATATATGCCAACCTCTATGGATTTATGCTTAAACAGTTCACAGTGTATGCTCATGAGCCATTTTCTAGGCTCTGGTTTAAATCATTTCATTTCATTTCATTTACTTCACTATTGCATTTGAAAAGGTATGACATCACAAATCTCCTCAATTAACTTTGCTGATGGTTGAATATAATCACTAATCAGTCAGGATACTGCACATATATTAAGTCAAGCATGAAGACATTTCTTCAGTTATTAACCATTTATCACATTTGTATGAGTTAAGTTTCTCAATGGCGTTGTTATGTAACATGCTTATAATATCATTTTGCCATTGTGATATTCCATGTGATATTCTCCAGTCAGATTTACTAAGCTGAGATATCTTTTATCTTTTACTTGTATTGGTCATTAGACTGTGGCCATGCTGGAGCACTGCCTTGAAGAATTTTAGTACTTTATTTTTTCTTTAAGCACTCCCACCTGGCTCTTTATTTTTTTTAATATTCTTTTTTTTTTAACCTGATGCTTATTCTATTGTGATGGCATGCATCCTAGTGGTTAGGCTGTGTTGAGTCTGAGGCCATGTGGGAAGATGAATGGTGGCATAATGTTGCCATCACCAATGATCACTCAAAACACCATGATGTTGACTGGATGTTTGATTTTTATCACTCTTGGTACATGTTTTGGGGACACAGCAAGGCAACGGTTGTTCTGTGTTTTCACCATCTGTTCATATTGGAGCTTCTGGCATGAATGCCAAGTAGTACAGCATGTCATTTCCAAATTTCTCACAGAGTGAATTGCGTCATGGTGCTGTTTTTCTCACAGATGGTGCCCAACTGACCCTACTATACTCTGTAGTCAACAAAATCAAAAACAAACAATGTGCATATGCAAAATTCAAAATATAAAATGGTGACAATTTACCCATTGCATCATGTATATACTAGTGGGACCTGTGGAATGAAAAAGATTAAGAGAAGTTATTTAAGAAAAGATAATTTGCAATTTTATTTCTATTTTGCTAAGTTATTTTACTTCCAGACACAATAATATATTATATTTTGAAATTTCCCTCTGCTAAGCACTTTTCTTCTTTTCATTTTTCTCTTTAACATTTTTCTCTTTCTCTTCATCTCTCACTTCCACTAACTACATGAGTGACAGCATAACACATCAGCTAGCTATCTACTCTCTTTCTCTCTCTCTCTCTCTCTCTCTCTCTCTCTCTCTCTCTCTCTCTCTCTCTCTCTCTCTCCTCTCTCTCTCTCTCTCTCTCTCTCTCTCTCGCTCGCTCTTTCTCTCTCTCACCCAATCTCCTCTTCCTCTCTAACAAACTAAAATGTAAAGTGTGAACAAACAGGTAGAAGAATAATATCACAAATTTAGTTCAATTAAAAAAAAAATACTTTTCACTATCAACACACCACCAGTACCAACACTATAATTATCATCATTATAGCTTTCAGTAAAGTTCATTTCATTTCAGTTCAGCTGTTTGTTTATATCTACATGTTCATATTGCTCCCTAACAGTCTTTCCCAATCTACCTTTCTTTAACCTCACCACAAGAACATCACCCTCTACTAAATATTATATCCTAAACATATTTCATTCTCTTTATATTTCCTTTCCCACCCTACAGCATGTCGTTAACACTTCCATCTCCTTCTTTTCTCTTGCTCTTCGCCTCTCCCTTCAACTAACCACATTTGTCCTTATTATACATCTTTCTCTACTTCTTCCTCACTACTTTCTCCTCTACTCATATCCCCCCTCTCTCTCACTTTTACTCTGCCTCTCTAACTAATTATGAGTGAACAAACAAGCAGATTATTATATAGATATATAAAGAAAGATATAGATATGTATATATATATATATATATATTCTTTTATTCTTTTACTTGTTTGTCATTTGACTGTGGCAGTGCTGGAGCACCACCTTAATTAAAAAATATGGAATGTTTCACAAATTTACATGTTATATATATATAAAGGATAAAAACTCCCTTCAGTCATAAAAGACCTAAAATGTTCCCCGCTATGGCATAACTCTGGGCAAAGTTATTTGGGGAAAACCAGCAGTTGCCCATGTATACCAGCCTTCTGTCTCCATGCCACCAATGTTATCCAAGGGAAAGGCAAAAATCAATACAGTTTGGCATCAGTAATGTTGCAACTCATTTCTACAACTCAGTGAACCGGAGCAATGTAAAATGAAGTCTCTTGTTTGTGAACACACAACACACAGCCCGGTCCAGGAATTGAACTCACAACCTTACAATTGTAAACTTGACTCTCTAACCACTGAGCCATGAGCTTACATAAAGAAATAACAGGGATTCAAAGAAACAGATTTCACATTAACCTCTCAGCCATTCTTGTTAGACACTTGTCGGAGTGTGTGTGTGTATATATATATATATATATATATATATATATATAACTGGCCTGCTTGCTTAGCCAGCAGGGTGGCGTCATTCGAAGGCCAAAACAATGCGAACGCATTGTGACCAGCGATGTGTAACTACATCTGATGGACTGGTCGGTCACGTGATCACGTGATATATATGTAACACACACACATACACACACACATATATATAATATATACTCATATTTTTATATCTCACCTTTTGATCTAATCAAAAAACCTATATTTAATAGTGCTTTAAAAGGTTATTTCAGTACATTTTCTGCTAAAAAAAGTAAAGTAGATGTTCTATTTGACACTTTTCCAATCATAAGATTGTATTGATTTTTATTCTCTTTTTATTTTTTTCGAATAACATCTAAAAATTTTACCCAGTTATAGTCGATTGCTTTTTGTGGCAAAAGAAATTTATTTAAATAATATTTAGATTTGGTCTTTCTAATTTACACTTACTTTTTTGCAGGTGGTTTTGGTTTGGTTATATTTTTAATGCAATCTCCTTTTCTCCTTAGCAGCTGCGATTTGTTAATTGATCAGATTTACTGCTAAACAATCCTTTTTTGTGGCACCAACTCAACCATAAACTAAGAAAATTAAGGAAGTTGTTACAGATCTTGATCAAGAACAAGGATCACTTTGCACCAATGAAGTACAGACAACTGACTCAACATTACAGTAAACTACCACACATGTAAGGTCTCCTTAAGATTCACAAGGATGGTATTCCATTTAGACCTATAGTGAGCTGTAGAGGTTCAGCATGTCATCCACTGAGCCACTTCCTTGTGGATATAATCAGTCCATTAGCAGGAAAGTCAACATCGTATGTGAAGAATACTCCCGCTGAATCCAACCAGATGGTGAATCGAGATGTGATAAGTCTGTTCACCAAAATCCCAACTGATGAAGCACTACCAGTGATTAAAAAAAATAGCGACAGACACCCATCTAAAAGAACGCACTCGTATACCAATAAGAAACTTGTTGGAAATGTTGACCTTCTGTGTAGAAACTATCTATTTCAGTATGGACACTGACATATATCAACAAGAAGAGGGTTTAGCTACGGGTTCACCATTATCACCGACAATAGCCAATATATACATGGAATACTTTGAGAATTTGGCTTTAGGATCAACACTAATAAAACCAACCCTATGGCTGTGATATGTTGATGACACTTTTACTCTCTGGCCTCACCAGGAAGATGTCCAAGTACTGTTAGATCATGTGAACTCAATAAACCCATCCATACAGTTCACAATGGAAAAGGAAAAAGACAATCAGCTAGCATTCCTGGACATATTAATAACACGCACTAAGTATGGATTCAGGACATCTGTATACCACAAGCTGACCTTCACTGGACAATACCTTAACTTCAATTCCCACCATCCATACAGTGTAAAGAGAGGAAATGCTCAGTGCCTAAAACATCAAGCATAGAATATAAGTAGCAATCATGATACCCACCACAAAGAAATGATCAAGCTCAGTAACAATCTATTAAGCAAAAACTACCCCAAAACTACTATCTACTCCAATTATGAAGAAAAGAGAGGATGTAACCAATAAACTGTCTACAGTCTGTCTACCCTATGTGAAAGGCCTCGCTGAAAAGATACAAAAGATATGTGGCCCATATGACATCAGGACAGTATTCAAAAAAAATACAACACTTTGCAAATATCTCCCTCAGGTAAAACCACCAATAAGAGAGAATATGACCAAAAACTACATGTATTCCATCCCATGCAGCTGTAGTAGGTTATACAAAGGCGAAACATGCTGCTTCCTCAAAATAAGGGCAGAGGAACATTGCAGAGCTGTGACACTAGGAGATATTGATAGATCGAGTATAGCTGATCATGTATGGAAAAATGGAGACCACCTTCCCCTTGTAGGATGAAGTTAAAATAATAGACAGAAAACGCCACTGGAAAATACAAAAACTAAAAAAAGCAGCACATATGCTAGGACACAACAACCTCCTAAGCAGACTGAGTGCAGACATGAATAGCGTATGGGAACTGGCATTAAGGAAGGATAGGAAAATATTAGTTTTATAAGCCCTAAAATCACTCCATATGGGCATATGGCATAGTGGTTAAGAGCACGGGCTACTAACCCCAAAATTCTGAGTTCAATTCCAGGCAGTGACCTGAATAATAATAAGAAGAACAACAACAACAACAAATACCTTAGGAATGAGAACCCAGGTTCGAAATTTTCCCAAGACACCTGATGAAGGCTGGAGGGTATATCAGCCGAAATGTTGTGTTAACAACAAACAAGATGAAGACAAATATCCGTCAAATGTAAATAATGTAAATAATATACTCAATTGCTTATGTATCATATATTGTAAGGTTTCTGTGAAAGTTGACCATTATTTTCACATTGTATGAGCAGGCCTCAGCAAGATATTTTGAGAAACACTGGCAGTTCCTCATACATTCAAGTCTTCCCCTTCTCCACACCATTTCAGGGAATGACCACCTTCTTGGGCCAGTACAACTTGGCATCAATGCCATTGCAAAAGTTTCTATCAGAATGCATTAAGCCAAACAAGAGATACCAAAAAGCATTTTTGCCTGAGCATCTAAAATTTCCATCTATCTGCAGCCCAGGATTGGTATATTTTAATCAACCCTGAAAAGATGGAAGGCAAAGTTGACCTCCTTAGGATTTGAACTCAGTCCACAAAGCATTGGAGCAAATATCGTGAGGCACTCAATCCAAAGCTCTATCAACTCTGCCAGATTCTGCCTTGTATCATATATTACATTACTCACATATAGTAAATTACATAAGTCTGTTGTTAGATCTACATTGTGCTTATCTAATTCCTTTAATGTTTCTGCTGCTATTTCATTCACGGCAGTTGCTTTTCCATTTTCACTGACATTGTTGCCTTCCAACTTCTTTTAAGATTTTACTTCCATTAACAGCTTCAAAATTAAGCAAATATTGTCTGTTCTCAACATAGAAGAGTTCTTTTATGTATTCAACCTATCACAATACATTCAGTTCCTCATCAAACAGTATTTTCCTATTTTTGTCCTTAATGTAGCCAATTTGTTCCTTCATGCCTTTTGTGTTTGTGATTTCGTTATTTTATCATAAATTTCTTTGGATTTATTCTGGTTATTAAGTTTTGCCCCTTCTTAGCTTTGAACGTCCAGTTATTTGGCTTTTGAATCTCATTGCTCTAACCCTAAATTTTCTGCTCTTTTTTTTTTTTACCAATACATACATATATGACATCAGCAAAACTAATGCAAATATTTGATGTTGTCTGTTTATCTCTCCCTAGCTCCCACTCATAACAAACACACACACACATATATATATATATTGATAGAAAATGGTAAGACAACAACAGAATGAAAGAGACTTCAAAATTATGTAAATAGAGGAATTTATCTGTAAATATAATGTGACAATTATTTGGTAGCCATGATAAAACTCCAAGTTTCGGATGTCGGGGCAGAAACCCACACCGCCATCTCTTCAGTTATCTGGCCATCGAAGGCATTTTTTCAATGGCCGGATAGCTGAAGAGATGGCAGCATGGGTTTCCGCCCCGACATCCAAAACTCGGAGTTTTATCATGGCTACCGAATAATTATCACATTATATATGAGGAAATATATATATATATTTATATATATATATGAGGAAATGACTAGAGACCGAGTCCTCTGGAAGTGTACTGTGTGCGAGAAGACCCAGCAGGACAAGTGAGTCCATAACCCATGGCTTTCTACATGGGATGGAGCCAGCCTATGTACGCATACCTTCCCTTCTTGGGACACAAAACTCTACTTGTGAAGACCTGTTGAGGCAAGTGAGGATCAGAATCGAAATCGAACAATGGAAATTGCAGATGTGTTACCAGTGCCGGTGGCATGTCGAAACTCTACTTGTGAAGACCCGTTGAGGCAAGTGAGGATCAGGATCAGAATCGAAATTGATCAATGGAAATTGCAGATGTGTTACCAGTGCCGGTGGCATGTAAGAGAACCTTCCGTTTCACGACCGTTGCCAGCACCGCCCCGTTTCGTGTCCATTGCCAGCCTCGCCTGGCCCATAAAAAGCACCATCCGTTCGTGACCGTTTGCCAGCTCTGTCTGGCACCTGTGCGGGTGGCACGTAAAAAGCACCCACTACACTCTCGGAGTGGTTGGCGTTAGGAAGGGCATCCAGCCGTAAAAACACTGCCAGATTTGACTGGGCCTGATGAAGCCTTCTAGCTTCACAGACCCCATGCTAGCATGGAAAACGGACGCTAAACGATGATGATGATGATTATATTTAGAAAAATAGAAATATTAATATTTCTAAGTATCTCTAAAGGAGACTACAACAGTGGTACTGGATATTAACAGTTATCGCCAAGCTAATATGTCAGTCCAGAAATATAGAACGAATGCTGCCATTGATTAGCTCCAAGAGGTCATCGCCTCTAGCTATCTATGTGACACATGAACCTGTGTCCATTATAACCTTTGAACAGGGGAAGTCAGCTGCTTCCCCTTGTTAGTCAGGCATCTGCAGACTAGTTTCAGGGTATTTGCCCCTTATCAATGCAGAGCAGCCGAACCCAGCAGGCATTACTACTGACCGTCTGTTCAAAGGATTATTTACCTAAATTCAGTGGAATACATCACTGGTTTTCATAAATAGAAATATTAATATTTCTAAGTCTCTCTAAAGGAGACTACGGCAGCAGTACTGGATATTGATAGCTGATAATACTGGATATTTACATATATATATATATATATATATATATTAAAGGAAATGAAGAAAATGCTGACAAAATAATTTAAGTAATTTAAGTAATTTAATTAGGTGAAAGTTCTTTTTACCGGTTGCGCATTTGTTATGCTTATCAAAAGTTTTTCCCTCTTATCTGACTTTATGTTGGGTTTGCTGTCTCTTATATGTGAAAAAAGAGGCTCTAGAGTTGTTTAAGATTTGCTTGGTTTCGCGCCTAAAATTTCTTGTGGACAATGGTCAATACAATTTTGATTGGTCATTATGAAGGGGTCACGTGAATGTTTGAATGGAAGTTGGTGTTGGGGTAAGAAAAAAGGCTCCAGGGAAGTTAAAATTTGGCTAGTGTCCCGCCTAAAATTTCTTATTGGCCATAATAAAGAGGTCACTTGAATGTGGTCATAATAGAGAGGTCACGTGAATGTTTAGAATTTTCGAAAATAGCGTTGTTGAGAATTCTTATTGTTCAGGCTGTTCAGTAGACGTCATGTGGATATTTTAAATAGCTTTTTAGCGCACGTAGTTAGGGAGTGTATTTTCCGCTTGACTGAATTTGAGCTGGATAAGTAAGTTCGTTTAGGACAGGAAGAGCTATATGTATGTATGTGTGCGCGCGTGTGTGTGTGTGTGTGTGTGTGTTTATATGTATGTTGGGGCGCGCGCGCGTGTATATATGTGTGCGTGTGGGTACAATTTTCAATATTTATAGTTCTGCTGGCCTTGTGCCTGTATCGGGAAGCAACGTGTTTGTGTGAAGTCAATATTTACAGTCATTTCCAAAAAATAGTGTTGGATGTTTTGCACTCGTATCCAATTATGTGTATGTGTGGAACCATATATTTGCGTGTGTCATGGTGTTAATATCTGGGTAAAAGTGTGTGTGCAGGTGTAAGTGTGTTTGTTGTGGGTTCGTGTTAGGGGGATGTGTTTAGAAGTGGTCTGTATTTATTAATAAGGTGGGATTCCACGGTTATTCGTTGGGTATGAGTGGCATTGTCTTTAAATTTGTAGAGGGGAAAGATTCTAAAATTGGGATGAAGTTGTGCGGCACAGGTATCAATATGTGCACTAAGTGCTATTTTTCTGTATTCCTGTATTTTTATTTGGGATCTGTGGACAGTCATGCGTTGGCGGAGGCTATTTTTAGTTTGGCCTATGTAGTGTTCATTACAGCCCGAGCAAGTTAAGACATATACTAGGTTTTCTGATGCGCATGTGAAGTTGTGTTTTACTGTGAAACGTTGTCCTTGTTTAGAAAGGAATTCCGGACCTTCTATTAGGTTGATGCATATACCACAGTTGTGTCTATTGCATTTGTTTACTGTGGGTTTAGTTGCTGTGGTTGGCAGTACTTTGGCATTTGTTAGGATGGTTTTCAATAATTTTGGTTGCCTTTTGCTCTTTATGATTTCGTGTGTTAGGAGGATTTGGTTCATTCTATGGTCCTTTTTTAATACAGGAATGTTCTGGAGGATGGTGTCAAAAGCTTCATTGTTGAGGGGGTTGTGTGTAGAGATGTATGGTAGAGTATGGGGTTTCGATGTAACAGGTTTAGGGCGTCTAAGTTCCTGTGTGCTGAGTTTTAGGGTGCGTTGGATCCCATTGTCAATTAGTGACGTGGGGTAATGCTTGTTAATGTGTCCTTGAGTTCTTGTAGATGTAAGAGACGGGTGTTTTTATTGGAGACTATAGTGCAAATTCTCTTGGCTAAGTTGTAGGGAATGTTAATTTTAACGTGTCTAGGGTGGCATGAATTGAAAGAGAGGTATTGCTTGGAGTCTGTGGGCTTGTAGTATATGTCTGTTTCTATTTTTTTGTTGTGAATTTTAATGAGGATGTCGAGGAAGGGAATTTGTTGAGGGCTGTATTCCATTGTGAAAATAATGTTTGTGTTGAGCCCATTTATAAGGGTGTGAAATTCTTTAAGCTTCTCGACGGTTTCGGGCGAAAGGATGAAGCAGTCATCAAGATATCTCTTCCAGTTCTTCTCTATGTGTGTGTGGAGAGTGGTGCCAAATTGGTTAAGAACGTTATTATAGAGGGTGATTTCCAGGTATCCCATGACTAGGTTGGCGTAAGTGGGAGCTGTTTTCGTTCCCATTACCATCCCTGATTTCTGTCTGTAGAATTTGTTGTTGAAGGTGAAGAAATTATTCTCTAAGATGAATTTGAGTCCTTCTAAAATAAATTCCTTTTTGATGCGGTGTGGGAGTTCGTTGGAGTAAAGATTAACTACATCGAATGTTACTAGCAGGGTTTGTTCAGCAAGAAGTGTATTGGGGAGGTGGTTGAGCATATCTAGATCGTCCCTTATGTAGCTTTTAATGTGTTTAAGGAACACATATATATATACATATATATATATTATATGTATATATATATATTATATATATATACATATATATATATATATATATATATATATATATATATATATATATATATATATATATTATATATATATATATATATCTTTATATATATAAAACTGAGAATGTGTGTCTGTCTGTCTGTGTGTTTCCCTAAAACTTGAGAACTGCACAACCAATTTCATTCAAATTTTACACATGCCTTACTTAGATTCCATGTAGTTTCATGGGCAAAAAAAATGTTCAACTTCTTGCCTAGAGCGAGCCCATAGCAATATCATATCTTCTCCACTATTTCAGTATTACGTGTTAAAAGTGAAACAAAAACATTTCTCTATTTTATGTCAGATGTTTTCACTTTAACAATAAAAATAATAATAATAAGTAATAATTAAAATCAAAGTATAATATAATCGTAACATAAAAAAATTAAAAATAGCAATTGGTATAAAATTGCATCAGTGATTTGAACTTGAATAAGTGGTTTCACATGAATGGGAATAAATTAAAAATAAAATTAGCATGCAGAAATGGAATAGTCCAGATGGACTATTATACATAAAGGACTATAGCTTCAACTGCGTACTGTTTTTTGATTCACTGTAAGATTTGTTATTATTATTACTGTTTAACTATTGTTATCACGTTTGTTGGTTCCTCGTAAGGGAAATGTTGTTGTGTTGCATTTATTAAATAATTGTAAACCGTAACCCTCCCCCTTTGGGAGAAGGAGCTTTGGGTATTGTTTAAAAATTGAATTGTGTCCCTGTTTGGGGAAATTGGCAATATTTTCACCATTTACACGGAAGCATTTTTGTTAGAATACCTTCGATAGAAGAAAATCTAAAAATGAATTTCGCTACAGCCGTCGGCAGGTGCGAACTCATTGAAATTAAAATGGAAGAAATACGGATTGATCACCGACAAAGACGGTGAATCCAGGATAACACCACCAAACGAAATAAAAAATTAAATTAAAGAAAAAACTATAGTCTATAAAGTATACAATGTAGAGAAAAATAACAAGATTTGAACACCTGGAGGAAAGCACCATCGAAAAGTGTCTTGGTGCGACTATGAAAGATATCTAAGCAGAGGCGGTAAATTTTCTACAATAGAAGCAAGGTTCAAGTCAATGGAGCGTGCAAGGGAGTACTCGACTTGAACTTGCAAAGTGGAAATATTTTATTTTTACCTTTATATCTGGGACGTAGGACGTCCCAGCAGAAAAAAAAAAAATTGCCCCTCCGCCCCTGAAGTAGAGGTAGGCCCTATAGTAGCCACACCTCTATACAAGAGAGAGGACAAGATACAATTGATCAAAATTACAAGAGATGGGCTAACAATTCCAGTCTGTTATATATTTTGAGTATTGTTATCACTAGCAATATCAAGATATAACTTTGTATTTTGTATTTTATGTGTAGATGTATATATATAGATGTACATGTAATATGTACACATATATATACACATATATACAAGCACTAGCACTATGACCCGGCAATGACGGCAATGCTAGTATATATATATACATATATATGTATATATATATATATGTGTATATATATATATATATATATAAGTGAGTATATATATATATTGATATATATATATGTATATTGATATATATATATATTTATAGGCATGGCTGTGAAGTAAGTAGGTTACTTCCTGATCACATGGCTCTAGGCTCATTCCTACTTTGTGGCACCTTGAGCAAGTAACATTTGTTATGGCCTCAGACAATCTAAAGCCTTTTGAGTGGATTTGGCAGACAGAAACTGAAAAATGCTTGATGTGTGTGTGTGTGTCTCTTTGTGCCTACATCTCCTTAGCTTAGTGGGTCAGCAAAAGAGATCAATAGAATAGGTACCAAGCTTAACCATTAAGCATTCAGATTATTCTGTCAGATGTAATATTTATTCTCATTGTTTTTGATTAATCCTGTATCATTTTGCAGCTTCAAAATTTCAGTGATGTGAATGTATATTCTTAGAATGACATTGTAGAGTAGTGTGTGTGTGAGTGATCAGAACTGGCTTGTTCCTGAATAAAACAAATAGAATATTTAAGCCAGATATGACCAGTTTAAATCCTAAAGGGTCAAAAAAACAGAAAAACAATTAGTTCTGGAGTTGATTAATTTTTCTTTTATTATTTTACTTGTTTCAGTCATTTGACCGTGGCCATGCTGGAATACCACCTTTAGTTGAACAAATTGATCCCAGGACTTATTCTATCAGTCTCTTTTACCAAACCGCTATGTTACAGGGATGTAGACACACCAATATCAGTTGTCAAACAATGGTGGGAGAACAAACACATACACACAAACATACACACACACACACACACACACACACACACACACACACACACATATGTGATGGGCTTCTTTCAGTTTCCATCAACCAAATCCACTCACAAGGCTTTGGTCAGCCTGAGGCAATAGTCAAAGTCACTTGCCCAGGGTGTCACACAGTGGGACCATGTGGTTGGGAAGCAAGCTTCTTACCACACAAAATTCTTCAATGTAGTGCCCCAGCATGGCCACAGTCTGATTATTGATATTTATACAATACAATAAGACTGCCAGCAGACAGATTTGTTAACATACCAAGCAAAATGCCTAGCAGCATTTCATTTGACTTTACCTTCTGAGTTCAAATTCTGCTGAGGTCGATTTTGTTCTTTATCCTTTTGGGATCGATAAAATAAGTGGCAGTTGAAACTGGGGTTGATATAATTCACTTATTATCCCCTCCCTTGAAATTGTTGGCCCGAGGCTATAGTAGAAGGCACTTGCCGTAGGTGCCACGCAGTGGGACTGAACCCGGATCCATGAAGTTCGTAAGCAAGCTATTTACCACACAGCCACTCCTACGCCTATACAATTTCACAGATGTTGACTTTGCCTTTCACCCTTTCAGGGTCAATAACGCAAGTACCAGTTGAACACAAAAGTTTAGTCAGGAACTCTTCGCAAAATTGAAGACAGTGTTCATCTCCATCAAGAAGGGCATGCAGTAAGCACAGAATGTAAGGTTTCCATTTTTTTCTTGAAGGATACACATAACACTTAACTGTCTCACTCCCCTCTCTGCAGAGAAATGGCAAGTTAACTTTTACAGTGTTCCTTGTAGTCTCCTCATGGTTCCTTCAGCCTTGGTTTCATTCATAGCCAATTTTGGATGACCGGCTTTATTTTTTTTACACTGGCTACCAACCCTGTTGTTTCGAATTTCTTGACAATTGAATGTATGTTTCTTCCTTGGGGTGGAGTGATATCAAATTCCTCACATAAATGGCATGTTGCCAATAATTGGTTTCCATTGCATTTATAGTAACGATTCATGGTTGCTATGCATTGCTTTATCGAAAGCAAATCCATGGGTCAACTTGATGTAAATTTAATAAGTTTCAAAACTGTCAATAGTAACCTGTAAAACAACAAAGTAGGGTGTGATGAACGATTTCATCATCTTGCATACCTGGATTTCCAGGGCAGTCAAGTGTGTCCGTCCTCCTTTCCCGCAACTGATTAATCAATAGTGCTGGACTGGCAACTGCCCTCATTTCCCTGTTATACAAACTATCTTCCTGTTTACATATACTTAACTTTGTTATACTTTATTGCACTTCATTTCAGCCTTCTAGTTTGCTGTTGTGCTCATTAAAGTTTTCCAGCCTAGAATACAAGTACAATTCTTCTCATTGCAAGAGTTCAGGTTGAGATGTCAATGAGTATTACCAATATATTTTCTTCACATTCGTCTTATTTCTGTAGGGCAAAATGCTGAGTGCTATTTCCTCTGTTCTTGCATTCTGAGTTCAAATTCTGCTGAAGTCCAAGTTTATCTTTCAGCCTTTAGGGGTTAATAAAAAAAAGTACCAGTTAAGCACTGGTGGTCAATGTAATCAACTTAACTACTCCTGAGTATGAGTATAAAAACTGCACCCCTTCTGCCAAGCCAATATAGGAGAGTAGGCTCATCAAACCTGTATGATCTCAAGCTCATATTCATGCCCTCCACATCAGATTCAGATTCAATAACTTTCAAAACTGTCAGTAATAACCAACAAAACAACAAAGAAAAGCATGACTTCCTAGAAACTGGGTATTACTTTTGACTCAGCCTGTTTTATATATTACATAGGCACAGGTATGTTTCAGTGGTTAAGAAGTTCGTTTCTCAACTATGTGATTTTCAGGTTCAATCTCATTGCACAGCACCTTGATCAAGTGTGTGCTGTAGAGCCCCAAGGTGACCAATGACTTTGAATTTGGACCTGGAGATCTCCATTTCCAGCGACTTCAAGGGCCACCGCCCAGTGGTGTCAGGCATCAACAAAGAGCCCTCGACTACAAGACGACCAAAGTTTTTTTTTCCCAAGGATTGGGGTCTCCCGCCCCTAAGCCCTTGACCATCACCTAATCACCCTTACCCGTCTTGTTGCTTAACAACAACAACAACAATGACTTATGAGTGGTGTTAGTAGAGAGGAATTACATATACTCTGTCATACATATATGTATGTTTGAATGTGCATGCATATGTGTCTATGTGAATGTTTACATTCTTCAATAAACCAAAAACAATGAAGTTAGTTGATGCTTCTCTGTAAAAAAATTGTTTGCTGGTTCTGTGCTTTCGACAACAAACAGCAAAGAAAATCTCTTATTTGTTAAACGGACAAGGGCCAATGACACAAAGGGCATCCACTTGCACAACAATACCTTATTAATATGTATTCACCTAACACATGCTGGCATGGAAAAACAAATGTAAAATGAACATTCAAAAGCAATCTGTTTATTTAGGATAGTATATCTATTTTGATTCTTTTATTTTTGAAAGAGATTTGATCAGTCATCGAAATTTTTCCTTCTTTGTCTTTTATTATCAGAATCTGTTTTCTTTAGTAATGTTTGCAAGCAAGTTTTAAGTACGTTCCACATTTGTTCTTCCATTTACTGTTTACATGGTTCTTCTATTCCTCCTTCATTGTGTAAATATTCATATTTGTTTCATATTTGTTTATATTCTTTCTGATTCAGTCAGTTTAAATGTCCCCATTTTTTTTTTTTTTTTTTTTTTTATTTAGTTATTTTCATGTTCATTAATTTGATCTTCAATTGAATAATCACTGAATTTAATGCCTGGAAGGTTCTAATTATCAGTTTTTGGCCCCTCTGCAAACTCAAATAACACTCACATTGATTCCCTCAACAACAAGCAGCAATTACTAGCTCACAGAGACACAGCTTCCTCTCTTTGCTTCTTTCTTTCTATTATTGCCATTAAAATGGTCTCTGCTCCTCTGAAACTAGCTAATTGCATGTCTTCCATACCCAGGGCAACCAGATCCTAGCTATCTCCTTTCCTCCATGCACAGATCAACTCACCTTTCCTTCACCTCAAGAACTGCAACTTTCTATAATTCCCCCCTCACATGCCTTGTTGGCCTGCAAAAGTTATGGATACTGCTCCAGTACTTTATACCCAACTCAATAGAAATTAATTGCTTTGAGTCAGTGATTTCTTTGATCAAAAACTTTTCTTTTAGATCTTTGTATGGCCATTATTAGCATCGGTGCAGGCCTTCCACATGTTACTGTGTGCAATCATTTGTTCTTCAAAGCGCAATTATGGTAGGACATTTTCCTTAATTAAGAAAATGTCATAAAATACTACATGCATGATGCCAACCTGCCAAAAAAACCAATCCATCCATTTATCTATTCATCCACTACTATATTCATTAATAAGGCATTGTGTGGCCCAAGGCTATGATAGAAAACATTTGCTCAAGGTGCCACGCAGTGGGACTGAACCCAGAGCCATGTGATTGGGAAGTAAGCTTCTTACCTCACATCCACACCATATCTGTTGTATATTATACTAAGGACAAGTCAAGAAAATCTTTCAACTGGTACTGTGTAAGCCAGTATCACCTGTTTTGTGGTTGAGTGGTTGGTGACTAAGTCAACTCCCTCACCTGGTTTGACAGATGAAGAGGGTGTTGTGGACACTCTGCAGGACTAAAAATAAAGGTCGGATGAGCTTTTTGTCAGCCAATAGCCATACATATGAGTGGTGACTCATTAAAACATTCAGCACGTGGGCTGGTAAATTGTGCAGCTGGTCCAAGACCATAGCCTTGAAAACCTCAATGAAATACATACTGCGCTCTTGAGTTGGAATTGACATCCAGGAATGATCTCATGTGGAGCAAGAAGCTATATTATAAATAGATTATATATGTGTGTGTGTTTGTGTGTTTATAGGTGTAGGAGTGGCTGTGTGGTAAGTAGCTTGCTTACGAACCACATGATTCCAGGTTCAGTCTCCTTGTGTGACACCTTGGGCAAGTGTCTTCTGCTATAGCCTTGGGCCGACCAAAGCCTTGTGAGTGGATTTGGTAGACGGAAACTGAAAGAAGATCGTCATATTTGTTTACATATATGTATATGTATGTGTATATGTTTGTGTTATATATATATATATATATACTCTTTACTCTTTTACTTGTTTCAGTCATTTGACTGTGGCCATGCTGGAGCACCGCCTTTAGTCGAGCAAATCAACCCCGGGACTTATTCTTTGTAAGCCCAGTACTTATTCTATCGGTTTCTTTTGCCAAACAGCTAAGTGACAGGGACATAAACACACCAGCATCAGTTGTCAAGCAATGCTAGGGGGACAAACACAGACACACAAACACACACATACATATATTTATATATATACAGCACGAAACAAACACCATCCGATCGTGGCCTTTTGCCAGCCTCATCTGGCACCTGTGTCGGTGGCACATAAAAACACCATCCGAGCGTGGCCGTCTGCCAGCCTCGTCTGGCACCTGTGTCGGTGGCACATAAAAAACACCATCCGAGCGTGGCCGTTTGCCAGCCTCGTCTGGCACCTGTGTCGGTGGCACATAAAATCACCCACTACACTCTCGGAGTGGTTGGCGTTAGGAAGGGCATCCAGCTGTAGAAACACTGCCAGATCTGACTGGACTGGTGCAGCTTTCGGGCTCCCCAGACCCCAGTTGAACCGTCCAACCCATGCTAGCATGGAAAGCGGACGTTAAATGATGATGATGATGATGATGATATCTTTCAGATTCTGTCTACCAAATCCGCTCACAAGGCATTGATCGACCCGGGGCTATAGCAGAAGACACTTGCCCAAGATGCCACACAGTGGGACTGAACCTGGAACCATGTGGTTTGTTAGCAAGCTACTTACCACACAGCCACTCCTGTGCCTTATATATATATATAAAGGTTTGTGAAGGTGCATGGTTCAGTGGTTAGATCTTCGAGCTTATAATCATGAGGTTGTGAGCTCGAATCCCGGACCAGGCTGACACTTATTTCCCGTTGCTCCAGTTCACTCAGCTTTAGAAATGAGTTGCGACGTCACAGGTGCCAAGCTGTATTGGCCGTTGCCTTTCCCTTGGATAACACTGGTGGCGTGGAGAGGGGAGGCCAGTATGCATAAACAACCTTGCCCGGACTTGTGGCCTCGGAGGGTGCAATCCCATAGGTGCAATCCCATAGTCAGTGTCATGACCGAAGGTGATCTCAGATATAAAGGGTAAAGAGCAAATGAATGACCATGGAATGGCATCTACAAAGTTCCCCTCCGAGGCATAATTCTGAGCAAGGTTTTTTATGGAAGACCAACAGTTCCCCATGCATACCAGCCTCCTCTCTCCATGCCACTTATGTTACCCAAGGGAAAGGCAACGGCTGATACAGCTTGGCACCAGTGATGTCACAATTCATTTCTACAGCTGTGGGAACTAGAGTAACATCAAATAAAGTGTCTTGCTCAAGAACACAACACAGCCTGATCCAGGATTTGAACTCACTATCTCATGATTGTGTGCCCGATGCTCTAACCACAGAGCCATGCACCTTCATGCATACACACGCGCACACACACACACAAACACACACACACACACACACACAAACACACATGCACACACATAACACATATATATGCATGCACATACATATACCCACACAGTGCTTCCAAATATCAGTTTCACCATGATGGGCGAGATTTTCGTGTGAACTTCATATCACCAGATACACACATTGTTCAAGTGTGCTTGCATGTATGTTTGTGCATGTGTGTATGTGTGCATGCACATGTCTGTGTATCTATCTGTAATGGGCATGTGTGTGGGTGAGAGAGAGAGAGAAAGAGAGTGAGAGAACCAGTATCTAAAACAATTGTACAGAAAGAAATCTAAAATATTCACCAAACAAGACTGAAACATTATCTATAGTTTAATAAAACTACACAATTTTCAATGATGCTTTTGTTAAATGCAGAAAGTTCTCGTTAAGCACAACTAAACAAATCCACAACAGAAACTAGCTTCAGGCTAGAAAGCATGTAGAGCCAAGCAAACAATAAGGACAATTAAATAAAATAAAATAAAAATAAAAACATAGATAGAAACCGATTTGTAAATTTTATGTTGCATAGTATAACACCTTATTATGACAATGTTGACACCTAATGCTGACAAATTATAATCACTTTGCATAGTAATTAACCAAAATTTCCAACATAATTTTTGTTAAATCTTTCATGCTGAAAGAAAGGAATGTTTCCTAAAAGAATTTTCAATTATATATTAATCAGCCTAAATAGCATTTAGAAAATAATTATAACGAGAAATATTTTTCCTTCAAATCAATTAGTTTTTTTTTGTTCGCTTTATTTTTTTTTAGTATTATATTTGTTTTGAATATTGTAAACATTTGTATCATAATAATTGTAAATATTAACAGTAAAATAATTATCAGCCATGTTCCTCGATATCCAAACTCCTACTTTTCTATATTGGATAAGAGATATAGGTTCTAACATAAATTCTGCAGCACAGAAGATGGCAGGCATGAGACATTTTGTCACAGATTTTTGGCGCCACCTCTTAGGTGTTGCTGCTTTAATACCAACTTACTCTTTTACTTGTTTCACTCATTTGACTGTGGCCATGCTGGAGCACCGCCTTTAGTCAAGCAAATTGACCCCAGTACTTATTCTATCGGTCTCTTTTGCCGAACCTCTAAGTTACGGGGACGTAAAAACACCAGCATCGGTTGTCAAGTGATGTTGGGGGGACAAACACAGACACACAAACACACACACACACACACATATATATATACACGACGGGCTTCTTTCAGTTTCTGTCTGCCAAATCCACTCAGAAGGCTTTGGTCAACCTGAGGCTATAGTAGAAGACATTTGCCCAAAGTGCCACTCAGTGGGACTGAACCAGGAACCATGTGGTTGGTAAACAAGCTACTTACCACACAGCCACTCCTATGCCTTATTTGATTTCAGACATTTATGCTTCAAAGTTTCTCTTATTTTGATCTCCACCCACTCTCTCTTTCTTTATTTATGTATGAGAACATATTTCTCTTCTTAAACGTGTATGAGGAAAGAGAAAGTGTTTATGCCAATCGTTTTCAATTAATAATTTGTAATGTCTCTCTCTTTCTCTCTCTCTCCCTCCCTCTATCTATCTATCACTTTTCTTTCTCCTCTCTCTCTCATTACCTGTCTATTTATTTCTCTCTCTATCTGTCTATTTCTCTTTTGCTCCCTCTTTTTATTTATCTCTCTCTCTATCTATCTATTTGTCTCTCTTTCTCCATCTCCTCTCTATCTATTTCTCTCTCTCTCTCTCTCTCTACCCCTTTTGATCAATTTCTCTCTCTCCCTGTCTCTATCTAGCTAGCTCTCTCTCTATCTATTTAGCTATCTGTATCTATCTTTTATCTCTCTCTCTCTCTCTCTCTCTCTTTCCCTCTCTCTGTTTACATGTATGAGCATGTTTCTCTTTCTGTCTATGAGGAGAAAGTGTTTATGTTGTACTCAGTTTATAAACTGTAATGTCGCTCCTTTCTTCCCCCTCTTCCCCCTCTCTCTCTTTCTATCTGTATGTGTATGTTTTTGTGTGTTTGCCTACAGTGCTAAAAATTGCTACCACCAAAGCAAGTTCTATGTCTCATTGGCCATACCAAGTTGCCTACATCCAAGCAGCTGAACCCAATTGTCTCATTACAAGAGATTACAAATCAGCTGCCATGTGTCTTTTTTTGTCTGTGCATTTCAATGTTAGTCATCTAATATGGCTATTTGATCGTTCTTCTCAAGTTTCTTCAGACCTTCCACATTCTATACTCATGAAACCTTCTATGGTTGTATGGGAAGAAGTTTGCTAAGATCTAAGACCAAACATCTTGGATCTTAGCAGATCCAAGATCAGATGTGTTCAGCTGAAACCAATGTTTTCTTCCATTGTGATGGTAGTCTTGATCAGAGGAAGTTGTGGCTATTATTTCTAGCATGCTGAGCGATCAGTATAGAGGATCCTTTATTAGTATATGATGTAACACAACCCTTTGTATTACTTCCAGTTCTATTATTTACTCTCCTTAAGACAGTGAACTAGCAGAATCATTACCACACATGGTAAAATGCTTAGTAGCATTTTGACCAGCTTTACGTTTTGAATTTAAATTCCACCAAGGTCAACTTTGCTTTTTATCCTTTTAGAGTCGATGAAATAAGTACCAGTTGAGCACTGGGGTCAATGTAATCAATTCATCCCCTTTCCCGAATTTTCTAGTTTTGTGTTAAAATTTGAAATCAATATTTACTCTTTTAAGTCACCCACAGTGAACAAATTACCAAGAAATATCAAGCAAGCAGGGCATGGCTGTGTGGTAAGAAGTTTTCTTCTCAATCACATGGTTTTGAGTTCAGTCCCACTGAGTGGCACCTTGGACAGGTCCATATGAGGTGGTATCAAACATTTCCTGGACTAGTTTTGTTTAATAAAAAATAACTTATTTACCTATGTTTTAACATCCTCTCCTTTGAAATAGTCACCTTGTGCAGCAATACACCAGTTCCAGTATTCCTGCCACTTTTGGAATCTGTCCTTGGAAGTCGTTTTCTACGAGCGAGTCAAGGACCCTCTGCAATTCACTCTGGATCTTGACAATAGTGTTAAAATGGCAACTTTTGAGCCGCTTTTCCATCTTGGCGAAGAAATGGAAGTCCACAGGTGCTAAATCTGGCAAGTAGGAAGGGTGTGGAAGTGATACCATACTGTTTTTGGCAAAAATCTCATGAGTAAGGAGACCTTAGTGACAGGATGCATTGTTATTGTGAAGAATCCTATTCTTCACGCTCCACAAATCCAGTCTCTTTTGCCTAATGTCCTCCCTCAAATGCTTTAAGATGTCACAGTACTCTTGATTGACTGTCTGGCCTTGGGGACCAATTCTCAATGCACAATACCACAGATGTCAAAAAAAAACGATGAGCATTCTCTTAATTGAGCTGCAGCTCTGTCGTGTCACCTTCAGTGATGGAAATGAAGACATCTTCTGTTATGACAACTGCTGTGTTGTCTCAGGGTCATACCTACAGACCCAACTCTCATCACTAGTGAGGATACTTGACATGAAGGTTGGGTCATCAGTGACACACTGACAGAGATCTTGACAGACTTCAACACAATGTTCTTATTTTTGTCTATGACAAAATCACAGACTACAAAATACGCGTGATGACAAAAACACAAATTTCACAACTTGCGAAGTAAGCACAGTGAAGTCACTCACCATACTGCCTCGTGAAGGTCACTGTTAGCTCTCGCTGTGCATGCCACCATGTGCTACCATCTGTTGGCATGCTATTGAACTAATCCAAGAACGTTTTGATACTACCTCATTGTCCCAGACCAATCGAGGGCTTATGAGTGGAGTTTGTAAACAGAAACTACAAGAAGCCCATTATATATGCGAATATGTATATATGTATGTATGTATGTATGCATATGTTGTGCGTGTATGTATGTATGTATGTATCTGTGTATATGTGTGTGTGTGTATGTATGCATGCATATGTTGTGTGTGTATCTTTGTGCTTGCATGTGCCCACCTTCACTTGACAACTGGTGTTGGCTTGTCCCCATAACTTAGCAGTTTGGCAAAACATCCTGATAGAATAAGACAGACTATAAGTACGAGTCTTTAACAAATAAGTTCTGGAGTTGATTTGTTCGACTAAAACCCCTTCAAGGTGACACTCCAGCAAGGCCACAGTCAAGTGACTGAAATTAGTACTGGGGTTGATTTGTTTGACTAAAACCCCTTCAAGGCATTGCTCCAGCAAGGCCACAGTTCAATGACTGAAATTAGTAAAAGATAAAAGATAGATATATGACATCTTGTTGTCTGATGCTTCTAGTATGAGACATGGTGATGTTCACCTTTCCAATAATTTTACTGTCTATTTTGTCTTTCAGTGAGTTAAATATAAAAATGATTGGAAGACAGGTAAAATTAGGTTACATATATATGCATAAACAAGTTATATATTTATAATGCTGCACAACATAGAGCATACCTGTTATATAACTGTGTATAAACATGTGTGCATAATTAGCTTTTGTTTTAAATAGAATTCAATTTCAGTCTTGATGAATCCCATTCAACATCGATATAGCTGAGTATTTATATTGTATGTAGATGTACATATACATAAACATATACATACACATGTACACACTCACACACACACACACACACACACACACACACACACACACACACACACACGCAAACACACACACATACATGGCAAATTAATGTGGAACTTTCAGCTCTTGTACCTTGACAATGAATTTGTACTTGTCATGGTAGGTGTATTAGGTTATGGTACCAACAAATTAGCACAAACACCTAGAAACACTTGGTTTTACAGAGAAAGAGCAAAAGAGACTAAGGCAGATTCTTCAAATCCAATCTGTTAGTGGCACAGTGAAGATTTCTAAGACGTTCCAAAAATTTTCCATCTGAGACTCTTATGTAAGTAGATGCACATAAGTGGGTATATGCATCAACAGTTAAACCAACTCACAAACCCAACCACATATTTAAAAACGCTAGGAACCCTCGTAACTCAAAAAGTCTTGTCACTTTATTAGCAACCAGCTTGAACACTTTCAAGAACTTAAAGAAAGAAAGAAAGAAAGAACGGAACCTACCTTCCTAAATATCAATCTTCTCTTATTGTTTCAGCCTTACACAACCTTCTTAAAAGTTATACCTGACAAAGCTTCACCAAAACTATCTCGTAACATTGTCCGTTTTTTTTCCGTCCTCGTTTTTGTATACATTCGTTGCTTTCTTCCAAGGAATCAAATGTTCTTAGCTTAGTTTTTCCTTGGGACTGGCCAGATTGGAGCAATCTTGAGTATAATCAGCTGAAATTGTGAAGATAATCTGGTACTTGACTGAGGAAAGAAAACTTCGAATGACCCATCCTTGTTTTCTTTGTATCATCATCTATCTGGATGTTTTATTGTCCCATTTTTGTATCACCTAACTGTCTGGATGCTTTGCGTTCTTGTCCCATTTTGTATTTTTTTAATATATATCATCATCGTCGTTTAACGTCCGTTCTCCATGCTAGCATGGGTTGGACGGTTCGACCGGGGTTCTGGGAAGCCAGAAGGCTGCACCAGGCTCCAGTCTAATTTGGCAATGTTTCTACAGCTGGATGCCCTTCCTAACGCCAACCACTCCGTGAGTGTAGTGGGTGCTTTTTACGTGCCACCTGCACATATATATATATATATATTATATTGCATATATATAATTGGGCAAGTCAATCTCTTGCTACTCAGAGTCTCAGCAGGCAAGTTATAAGTTAAGATGTCTTGAAACGTCAAATCATGTCTAGACATATGTACATACATACATGCACATATTTAGGACGGGTTCCATACAATTTCCATCAACCAAATTTCACAAACTTTCTTACATTTGTTTTTCAATGCTTGCATGGATGAGACAATTCAATTGTTACTGTATTCAATTTTATACCTGAACTAGCAGAATTGCCCGGCATTGCTCGGGGCTGAATTGCTTGAAAGTACTGTTAATGATTGCACTGAATTATGATGATTATTCAGGCAAATATTGATATAAGTTTACGGTGGGAGATAAGGACTTAACGATCAAACGTGTGCCATTGCATTGTTTTGGGGGAACCAAATTTCTGATGAGCATTATAGGGGCACCAACTTTAAGTTTGAGAATGTGTGGTGGTAGTCCGGGGTGCTCAAAGGAATTGAGTACCTCTATTGGATAGTTGATGACGTCCTCTGGGTCAGGAGTTGTATCGATAGACTGATATAGAAAGACTTCCCCAGGAATGAGTTTTAGCATTTCATCATTAATATGGTGAACAGTTTTATTCCTCGGGGCCAGCATAGCCTTTTTGCCAATCCAATCCATATTCTGATAATTAGCTTGTAGATCTGGGAACACTGCATCTCTGAGATCAGAAGGTGTCTTAACAATGTTACAAATGGAATCAATGGCAATATTACCATTTTCATCCCCTGGTATTTTGCCTTCGCCAAGTGCAAGGAGGGTGTGATATTACGTCGCATATGAGCACGCATATTGGTGTGAAGTTTGAGAGTTACTTCCCTTTATTTAAAAAATATGCATTAAAATGGAAAAAAATGATGGTAAATTATTTGTAAAATCATAGACTCATCGTAGACGCGCGCTAATACCCAGAAGGGCTCGATATGAATCACGACTATAAGATACCCGGTTTTGGTTAAACTGCATCGCAAAATGTGGGAGTAGTTAGGAATCTAAATCGGAGTAGACAGACACACAACCTTTCTTTTATATATAAACTAGCAGTATCGCCCGGCGTTGCTCGGGTTTGTAAGGGAAATAACTATATAAGCATTTTTAGAGAGTTACTTCCCTTATAGATGCCAATTCGGGCTTTGTTAGCCATTTCTGTTTTGGTGTCTTCAAGCCATGAAGTCGTTCTAAAAGAACGCTGGTCTCCTTGACAATGCTTTACGACGTTGATTTCCTTACACTCCTTTCCCCACAGCTTCACGAGGGAGGGAAGAAGGGGGAGAAGCAAACAGGTGCAGGTGTGACCATGGCCGCCAACTCCGCCGCCATCGACACACGAAAAATTATCCATTAAAATGGAATAAAAAATGATGTTTAATTATTTTAAAAATCGTAGACTCATCGTAGATGCGCGCTAATACTCAGACGGGCTCGATATGAATCACGACTATAAGATACCCGAATTTGGTTAAACTGCACCGCAAAATGTGGGAGTAGTTAGGAATCTAAATCGAAGGGGACAGACACTCACACAACTACAGTTTTATATATATAGATATTTTCGTCCTAAAAAACTTTGTATGGATTGAATGGTTACCTCTATGGAAATATATACACGCACATTATACATACATGTGTGTATAGATGAATATATAAATACATTTAAATATCTATATACACTTTTCGGTGATCTTTCTGTTTCTTAGAGATAACTTTATCCCGTCCGATTCGCTCCAAAATTTACAGGGACATGTAGAATGAGGTGACGATGCTGGTGGGCTAGCTTAGAAATCCCTATCTTAAAAGGTGTGGTTGCTAGGGGCCATCTTCCTCACTCACCCTATTTCCTCCAGTACCCTGTCACTCCTCTTCATTTGACAGGCTACTACGGTTATTTAATGTAAAGTCTTCCTCAAATCACTCTCTCGCTATTTACTCTCTTCCAAGAACATTTTCACTCACTCTTATCTCTTAGCTTCCCATACATTTTACTCATGTATCTATCAGCGTCATAGACAGAAACAAATATTACATCGCCATCGCCTTCTATTGTCTACCTGTCAACACACAGTGAATTACTTTCACTTTATTCGTTGCACACTGTGTGTGTGCGTTTGCGTGTGCTGTAACCCAAACTAAGAAAAGCATTTGACATATACACCACAATGTGAGTTTTCTCTAAATTTTGCTTAATTGGGGTTGAAATTTTAAAAACCGGACCTGGCAAAACCCGATGCATTCTACTCTTAAAAATGCTAGGTAAATTGTAATTGAAGAAATCCTATATTGTAGATTTCTATAAGAGACAAAGGGAGGCAGATAAAATCTGCCTTTTATAATAAGAGA
>NC_042998.1:52078226-52090726 GCF_006345805.1 Octopus sinensis | reverse complement strand
TCTTTCTCTCCCCCCTCTCTCTTTCTCTCCCCCCTCTCTCTCTCTCTCTCTGTCACTCTCTTACTCTTAGAAGCAAACATAAGAAGCAAAGAAGTTCTAAGAAATGCATCTGACAAATTTGTTCTTGATAATATACAATTATTAACTTGTTAATTTCCATTTTCTTTTCTTCATATATCATCATCATCATCATCATCATCATCGTTTAACGTCCGTTCTCCATGCTAGCATGGGTTGGACGGTTCGACCGGGGATCTGGAAAGCCAGAAGGCTGCACCAGGCTCCAGTCTTATCTGGCAGTGTTTCTACAGCTGGATGCCCTTCCTAACGCCAACCACTCCGTGAGTGTAGTGGGTGCTTTTTACGTTCCACCTGCACAGGTGCCAGGCGAGGCTGGCAACGGCCACGGTTGGATTGGTGTATTTTATGTGCCACCTGCACGGAAGCCAAACGAGGGGGTGCTGGCATCGGCCACGAGTCGGATAGTGCGACTCATATATATGTATATATATATATATATATATATATATATATATACATACACACACACACACACACATACACACACACATATATACATAAGGTTAGTAGAGTTAGAGGTTGGAATAACTGTCTAAGGGATAGGAATATCCGTTTTCCTACCAGTATAAATTACCTATGTTAACCTTGGGCATACATATGCAAGCATATTATGGTCATAGGATACAGGCAATAACAAAGATAAACAAGAGTTTATCATGAATTAAATTTAAATCAAATAGAAAATGGAGAAATCTTGATCAGCAGCAATTGACTACAATCGATTATTACTTTTTAATACTAAAAGTTTATCCCATCTAACAACCGTTTCTGCTTCTTCTCTTTTCTTTTATCTTATATATTTTTCTTCACTCTAATGAAGCTCCATGTTCCAGATTGGAAGTGCTACTAAATAGGATGAATATTATTCTCAGAATTTTCTTTGGCAACACTGTAGGACACTGGAAGCAGAAACGGCTGTTAGGTGGGATAAACTTTTAGTATTAGAAAATAATAACTGATGGAAGTCAATTGATGTTGATCAAGATTTCTCCATTTTCTTCTTAATTTTTATATACATATATATATATATATATATTCATGTATGTATTTATCATCGCCATTATCACTTAGCATCGGTTTTTTATGCTGATATAGGTCAGACAGTTTGACAGAATCCAGCAACTCAGAAGAGCATGCCAAGGGCATCCATGCAATAGAAACCATATCAGAGTAGACTTTGGATCCAATGTCTGCTTTTGCAGTGTCTCTTTGCTTAAATGCCCTTCTTAATGCAGGCTACTTTAGAGAATATTTTTGGTGCTTTTTTTGGGGGGGGGGCACCAACATATGTGAGTTCAACAAATAACTTATAAGGAAATGGAGCAACCCCTATGACTGAGTTGGATGGTAGTAGAGGAGAATGTAGTAGGGGAGTTTGTAGTAAAGGTGATTGTAGCACAGGAGATTGTAGTAGAGGAAATTTTAGTAGAGGGGATTGTAATAAAGGAGATTGTAGTAATGGAGATTGTAGTACAGGAGATTGTAGTAGAGGTGATTGTAGTAGAGGGTATTGTAGTAGAAAGGATTGTAGTAGAGGGGATTATAGTAGAGGAGATTGTAGTAGGGGAGATTGTAGTAGAGGGGATTGTAGTAGAGGAGATTGTAGTAGAGGAGATTGTAGTAGAGGAGATTGTAGCAGAGGTGATTGTAGTAGAAGTTATTGTAGTATAGGGGATTGTAGTAGGGGAGATTGTAGTAGAGGAGATTGTAGTAGAAGAGATTGTAGTAGAGAGGATTGTAGTAGAAGAGATTGTAGTAGAGACAATTTTAGTAATGGTCCTACATAAAAAGCACCCAGCACACTCTCTAAAGTGGTTGGCATTTGGAAGAGCATCTGAGTGTAGAAACTAAGTCAAATCAGACTGTAACCTGGTGCAGCTCGCCTGCTTGCCAGCTCTGGTCACAATGTCCAACCCATGCCAGCATGGAAAACAGACATTAAAGGATGATGATGAGGGACAGACGAAGATATTTTACTATAGAAGAGATACATGGCCACTTTGTATTATAAAGGAGTGGGTAGGAGTAGCTGCAAAAATGATAAAGATGTTGGTGACAAGGTATCAGAGCATATTCTCAAAGTACAAGGTGGGTATAAGAAAGAATAAAGGCTGAAGATGAGCAAGTGAAGATGGATAAGTTTATAGGAGTAGCAGTGAAACTAGCAGATGATATACAATGGTGGAAGTGTGGTTAATGGTAAATATCAGAATGTGTGGCGGGAGATAACAGAAATAGTTCAGAAAGGTGGAGGTGATAAGTGGTAATACAGGAAGAGTGGAGAGCAATAGTATAATGATAAATCTGTAAATAAACTGGAAAAGAGGGAAATGGTGTGTGAGGTGGGACAGTGTAGGGAGGGAGAGATAGAGAGAGAAGAGGAAAGAGAGTGACAGATGTACAGGGAGAGAAATGGAGGTTAGAGGTACATAGTGATGACTATAGAGAGTGGGAAAACAGTGTTAAAAAGCACCAAAATATGTCATGAGCAGACAGAGCTTATCCAACAGAAGTGGTGGCATTGCTAAAAGTACATTTCTTCCTCCTTGCGCTTCATCAGTGGCAAGTATACACTGGTAACTGTATGCTAACACAAAATTATATATGTCTATAAAAAATATTATCCCAAGACAAATACTGCAGTAAATTAGGTTTTTGATCATGTATATTCTTTGTATTCTCTAAGTATGATATGCAGATTGCTATTTTAAACTAATACTGCTTTTGACACACATAATGAATTTTTTCAGCCTGCCAGCTAATTGTGACAGTGATTTTCTAATCACTGTTTTATTTTATCTTTAACAGTAGAGTTTGTCTCGGCATGTGATTGCCAGTAGACATTTGCTACAAACAAACCTCAAAGAAGCACAAATATACATTTAGCAATGCCACCACCACTACTGAAGAATTTTCCTCTGCTGCTTATATATTTTTATGTATTTTAATACTGCACATCTGTAAGAGATACTATCTTAGAATGAATACCATCGTTAATTAGGCTTTACAGCTCTTGTCACTCATAACGAATAAATAAATATATATATATATATATATATTATTGATAGAAATGGTAAGACAACAAAAGAATGGAAGAGACCTCGATATTATGTAAATAGAGGAATTATCAGTAAATGTAATATGTGACAATTATTTAGTAGCCATGATAAAACTCCAAAACTCAGAGTTTTATCATGGCTGCCAAATAATTATAACATATTACATTTACATATATATATATATATAATTATATCTATCTTTGTTTGAATTACATAATAGCTTTTCTCTAATTTATATATATTATATATTTATTTTGTGAAATTTGATTTAATACTAAATTGAATTTTTCCCAGTAAGTTTGGAGTTATACTCCCTAATATTATTATTATTATTATTATTATTAGTACTATTATTATTATTATTATTATTATTATTATTAGTACTATTATTATTATTATTATTATTATTATTATATATATATATATATATATATATATATATATATACCTGAGTAAACACATAAATGTGAAATAAGATGGGTAAAATATAGTACTTGAATACGGAGGTAGAGTAATGTGCTTTATTATTAAAGTTGCAAAAACATCACAAAAAAAACTGCAACTCAGAATTTCAGAGTTTTATGTTCCCATTCATTGGGTGGTGGTAATCAAGAATGGAGTAAGAATTGTGATTTTTATTCCATTCTTGACCACAACTGCCTAACAAATGGGAACATGAAACTCTGAGTAGCAGTTCTTTGTGATATTTTTGTGATGCTTTTGCAGCTTTAATCATAAAGTATATATATATATATAGGCGTGGAGGCGCAATGGCCCAGTGGTTAGGGCAGCGGACTCGCAGTCATAGGATCGCGGTTTCAATTCCCAGACCGGGCGTTGTGAGTGTTTATTGAGCGAAAACACCTAAAGTTCCACGAAGCTCCGACAGGGGGTGGTGGCGATCCCTGCTGTACTCTTTCGCCACAACTTTCTCTCACTCTTTCTTCTGTCGGCCTGCTCGCTTAGCCAGCGGGGTGGCGTCATTTGAAGGCTAAAACAATGCGAAGCACATTGTGACCAGCGATGTGTAGCAACATCTGATAGCCTGGTCGGTCATGGTGATCACGGTGATATATATAGGCACAGTGGTGGCTGTGCAGTAAGAAGATTGTTTCCCAACTAGATAATTCTGGATTCAGTCCTACTGTGTGGCACCTTGGGTAAGTGTCTTCTACTATAGCCTCGGGCCAACTAAAGTCTTGTGAGTTGATTTGGTAGACAGAAACTGAAAGAAGTCTGTTGTATATACATATATATATATATATATATATATATATATATATATATATATTATATATATATATATATGTATGTTTATATGTATTTGTCTGTCTATGTTTGTCCCCCACCACCATTGCTTGACAATCGATGTCGGTGTGTTTATGTTACTTTAACTTAGCAGCTCAGTAAAAGAGAATGATAGAATAAGTACTAGGCTTACAAAGAATAAGTCCTCGGATCAATTTGTTCAATTAAAGGCGATACTTCAGCATGGCCACAGTCAAATGACTGAAACAAGTAAAAGAAAAAGAATATATATATATATATATATATATATATCACACATATATACACATACGTGTGTGTGTGTGTGTGTGTGTTAAAGCAATGTTATTATTTTAGAGCAAGTTTAAGAATAACAACAGACAATTTACTGATGGGGGTGACTCAATACTCTGATTAGAATAAAATTTATTATGAAGATCAAGTAGACTAAAAGTTCAAGTTTCTGCTATCAACTTGTTCAACCAAACTGGTTCAAGATGATGAAACTGGAAGCCTTAGTCAATCTGGGTAAGAAAGGAGGAATGAATGACTAAATGTATGTATGTTGTTTGTAATGTATATTGGTATGTATATATGTAGGCATCAGTGTGTATGTTGCTTGGATGTAATGTATAAGGATATAAAGTACAGCTAATGCAAAGAGACACGTGAAAATAAAATGAAGCCACATAATGAAATAAATTCACATTATATATTCTATGTTTGGACACAATCATCATTCTAGCAATCAAACATTGACAGGGCCATTAGGGATAAGAAACAGGACTGGAAATGTGGTGGTAGCAGGCAACTGTATCAGATAGTCAGAAGGGAAGCTAGGAGACAGGTTTACTTAGCTAGTGGAGAAGCAGACGTTTATAGACATACACTTTTGTCTTCAGAACTGCAAGGACACTCAGTCACATGAGTGTGTTTTTGAGCATATACACTTTGGTATCGGAACAAATGATATACAGAAACAGATTAAATATCAAAAACACAAATATTCTTTATTTGCTTTGTATTTTTATTTCAATATTTTGTTCTTGTTACTTGTTTCAGTCATTTGACTGCGGCCATGCTGGAGCACCGCCTTTAGTCGAGCAACTCGACCCCGGGACTTATTCTTTGTAAGCCCAGTACTTATTCTATCAGTCTCTTTTGCCGAACCGCTAAGTGACGGGGACGTAAACACACCAGCATCGGTTGTCAAGCAATGCTAAGGGGACAAACACAGACACACAAACATATACACACACTTATATATATATATATATATATACATATATACGACAGGCTTCTTTCAGTTTCCGTCTACCAAATCCACTCACAAGGCATTGGTCAGCCCGGGGCTATAGCAGAAGACACTTGCCCAAGATGCCACGCAGTGGGACTGAACCCGGAACCATGTGTTTGGTTAGCAAGCTACTTACCACCCAGCCACTCCTGCGCCTATATGTAGCTAAATTTTATCTAGAAGTGTTGTCTACCATTTAAATTTGGTGCTAGAATTGCAGATGGTATCACAGTAATGCACCAGCTCCAGAATTCCATCTCCAAAGAGGTAAAGTTTGTAAGAAAAACCAAAACTTTCTACAGTAACTCCAGTTCAGTTTTTGTGCATATTTTCACCTGTGATCGTAAATGCTAAGTAATGGCCAAAAGAGTATGACTGCAAATACAAGCCGCCAAAGTGGGATTCCTTTGAATGATCTCTGGAGTAACATTGATACTGTGTGTATCTGGGAGAACAAGGGGTCTCTCCATATCAAGCCACTGCTTTTTTTAGCATTGAAAGGTCACAGCTCTAGTGTTATAGATGTGTACTTTGAACACTACAGAGAAGAACTGCAAGATGGATTCTTCAAGCCGAGCTAACTGGCAGCCGACCTAGAGGTAGACCAAGACAGGCGACTGGATAGGTGTGGTTGTGTGGTAGGAAGCTTGCTTCTCAATCACATGGTTCCAGGTTCAGCCCCACTGCATGGCATCTCAGGCAAGTGTCTTCTACTATAGCCTCAGGCAGTCTTGTGAGTGGATTTAGTAAACAGAAACTTAAAGAATCCCATCATATATACATAATATATATGTATATCTGTCTGTCTTTGTGTGTCTGTCTGCCCACTACCACTTAACAACCACTGTTGGTGAGTTTATGTCCCTGTAACCGAGCAGTTTAGCAAAAGGCTCTGGTAGAATAAGTACGAGGCTTAAAAAGAATAAATATTGGGTGTTGATTTATTTGACTAAAAGATTTTCAAGGTGGTGCCCCAGTATGGCCACAGTCTAATTGATGATTGAAACAAGTAAAAGATAAAAAAAAATAACAACCTCAGTTGGTCACACCAAAAAAAATCTAATGATTTTGTGGGAAAAGATCACAAGACAGATTCCTCTAATAGAGCAAGAAGGAGATGATTGAATAGTATCCCTAATCACAGTTGGTCATGCTTGGGAATCCGGCCAGAAAGTCTAATGATGGTTTCTTCTGATAGGACCCTATGGAGGGGGAGTCTGAAGATTCTACAACCCTCCCAGGAATAGTGAGCAGAGAAGATGGATCGATGTATGGGTTCTAATTTTCTATATTTTTATATCATCATCCTCGTCATTATCATCATTATCATTTAACATCCACCTTCTATACAGGCACAGCTTGGACAGTTTGACAAGAGCCAACCAGGCAGAAGACTACCCTAGGCTACTGTGTCTGTTTTGACAGGGTTTTGCTCTAGAGTGGACCGAGTGCTTTTACATGGCACCAGCACAGTCGAGGTCAGTTTTGATATGGTTTTTACAGCTGGATGCCCTTCAAAATACCAACCACTTTACAGAGTGAACTGGATGCTTTCTATGCAGCTGCAGAAGCACAAGCAGGGTTGCCAAGTAACTTACAAGACAAGGAATTTTGAGAGGAAAGGGGTCATTGGAGGAGGAAATCTTGTATCAGATGATGAAAGGTTAGAGTGAGACAGAGAGGCACAAATGGGTGTCTTGCTATAAAATAGGTACATAATCCTATCAAAAGCAACCATCATACACACACACACACACACACACACACACACACACAAGGGGCTGCTCAAAAGTTCCTGGTTTGGGGTAAAAGAAAATATAGGAGGATCAGTTAATTATGACCTTGTTCAACATATTCCCCTCTCAGATTCACACACTTATTACAATAGTGCTTCAGTTTTTTAAGCTCTGTAAAAGAACTTGGAAGATTAGGCCTCCAAACAAGCCTTTCATGATATCCTTAAAGTCAAGAGCTTTTGAGTACCATTTCATAGCAATAATATAATGATTTTACTACTGTTTTGGCATAAAGTTAAATTATGCACTTCAAGTAATGAATCTGAAGGGGCTCCTATTTTCCGTAGTGATACTGGTATATTGTCAAGACCCAGTTCCTTGACACAGCTCTGTAACCCTTCTTTGGTGAAGTCATTTATATCTATAGGTAAGGTTGCTTTTGTAGTAGTAATGGTAGTCTGGAGTATGACATTTAGTGACTGTTCAATTCAATTCATAATTTGGTCTTAATTTTGTTTGTTTTTAGTTTTCTATATTCTCTTTCTTCGTGTGTTTTCTTTCAGCACCATTTTGTTTACACTGCTTTCCAAAATTGAGTTTTGTGAGAAAAGTAATCAAAGAGCTATCTCAAAGAAATGAAATTTATTTTTAACAATACAGAAGCATTAGTTTATCAATAACTGCAACTAAAATCTACAAAATATTGCTTTCAAGAATATGTTTCCATGTATAAAACCATTATCTCCAAATTCTTGCAGCATAACAGCTATTTGACAGTATCAAAGATCAGTAAAACATTCGATTCAATCCACCAAATCAAACTGATGCAGATTCTTAAAGTATAGAGTATCCTAGGAACCAACATAAATGCAGTTGCAATCTTCAATAGTGAAAGAATTTTGAAAACCTAATTTTGAGAAAAATGTATTAAAATAGGAATTTATAAGAATTTTCTAAACAGTGTAGACTTTAATAATCATTGTCTTTTAGTAAAAGATACAAACTCCACCCTAATTGATAAGCTGATTTCTTTATTATAATATAGATTACTAATTTATATACTCTTAAAAACAAGTCTCAAGTAAGTTCTAGCTTTATTGAATAAATTCTGCAGTACTTTCCCAAAGTTATATTCCATCTATAACATGTCATATTTTATATCTATATTTAATACTTTATATTTGTAATTTTTTTTTACTGTATACTTGATCCTTTACAAAGCTCCTCTGGTGATTCTATTATTCCTTGCACAATACCTTCAATAAGATACACATTTAATTTCTTGGACTTCTAGTCAAACACAATAGCATGACAAATTTTCTTAGTTGCTAAAAACTGCTGAGAATTCAATGTATTTAGGATACCTCTACAATCATTCATCTACACTTTCTTCCAAACTACATATTACTAATATGTAATATTTTTTTCCACACATATCTTCAGACCTATTTATTGAATAGCTACTTCTTGAATACAGTGCTTGTATATTAATCTGGACTTCTCCATATTATATTCTAATAACATTCTAATTACATATTATTGTGTAATTCATATTTTTCTAAACCTCATTTGGCATCATACCACAAAACACATTTTCATTTTGCTGTGCATTATCTGATCTTATTTTATTTCATTTCATTTCATCCTTTTTTTATTGTAGTTCTTCTCTATATCATTTTTATAAATTACTTTTGAAGTATCTAATCACATGCCTTGTTATTCTGCTCATAATATATTCAAAGTAACAACTCTGATGAGTTTCTTCAGATTTCTTTTCTTCTCCCTCTCCTGGTTTTTTTTTTATATATATACGTAGCATCAGTTTGTATTATAATAACTACATGTATGAAAATACAAACACAGATTTGTGTGCATACATTGGTCTCATGCATATATGTGTGTATGAGTTTGCATGTATATATGTGGATTTGTTTGTATGCATGCATTTATGCATCCATACATACATACTTACCTCAGTCAAACCGTCCAACCCATGCCAGCATGTAAAACGGACGTTAAATGATGATGAGGATGATGATGATTATGATGATGATGATGATGATATATATATATATACACACGCACATACTAGCAGAAGCACCCAGCATTGCCCAAGTTAACCCTTTCGTTACCGTATTTATTTTGAGATGCTCTGTGTTTCTTTCAATTAATTTTAAATATAGCAAAGAATTTAGTAAAATAACTTAGTTATCATTCAGCTAGTGTTAAGAACATGAATTGTGACTAAGGTTTGGTGGAAGATTTTAATTCAAAACTTTATGAAAACAAGACATTTGTACCACTGAGCCAGAGCCAGTTTCAGCTGGATTGGTAATGAAAGGGTTAAAGATGATAATGAGATTTCATTCAAAAATTTGATAAATGAGTTTTTCTTAATAATTATTGTGATTAGTGATTCTAGTATTACAGGCATACCAAATTCTGTGAGATCAGCAAAAATAACACTTGAAATAAAAAACACATCTTTATATACGTTATGAGTTTTTCCCAGTGGAATATAATTGTAAATATTTTTTTAACTTCAAACATGTGAGCATTCAGCATACAATTATCCATGAGAGAAGCAAATTTCCTTTTAATCACAAACCAGTTACTGATAAGGTCTGTCCTTGTGGTTTGTTGATGGGCATTGCAAAACTTACTCTAACTGGAAACTGTACTCTTTTAAATTGCACTGGTAAATCAGTAGGTATTAATGGAATTCTAGTAATGAATACATTATCACCTGCTCCACATCCAGAAAGTACAGTAGCTTCTATAACATGTGGCATCGTTTTCTTGGTCCATTGCAGAACTGCGGAAGATCTAAATTTCTTAGAAGCATTATAGGTGCTTCAAGTTTCATGACAAGCTTATAAGGTGGTAAACCTTGTGGTTCCAGTGAGTTTAAAAATTGAACCGTCCAACCCATGCTAGCATGGAAAGCGGACGTTAAACGATGATGATGATGATGATGATGATGATGAATTTACTATTTCTAACTGGTCAACAACAGTGTCAATAGAGCTGTATGATTGGCAGTTTCCTGTATAATTCGATGGCAGCACCACATGACTTGCACTGTGCTTGTGGTGTGTATTTTTCCCAGTGTGCTAACAATTCTGCCAGCTCATGACCTAAGAAGATATGATATTGATATATTATTAATACAGCTCGTTAGTCTTCTTATTGCTATTTGTTTTCCAAGTGAGAGGTTTTTATTCCAGTTAACATTGAAAGCACTGAGCTACAGGGCAATTTATTGACAAGGAAGTCAACATAAGGTCACTACTTTTGCTTGAGTGATTTCATACAATAACAAGGCTCTGGCAGCAGATTTAAAGACTGTATTATTTACATGCCTAGCCTCTAACACTGACAAGAAAAAGAATCACTACTGAGTCATCTGGCTTGCCACCCTTTCTCACTGAACAGGAAAATCTGCATGGATAGGGCCCTCCATGGATTCATGGATAAACATTTTGCACAGGACCAAAGATATAGGAAAATATTCAACAGACATAACTTAAGGGTCTCTTTTAGCTACACACCTATTGTCAAGAATATGATGATTTTTCTGATGATTTTTAATTATTATCAATTAATATCCTTAAAATGCTGGCTGGGGCTGAATGCTTTTGTAGGGTTTATGGTGAGTGCCTAGTGAGTAGTCAATGCAACACAGAAGCATTGTTTCACAAAGCAGAAGTAGTGTCAACCAACACCAAGTGGTTGATGCATCTACAGAAAAATTATCAGGGCAATAGAGGACCCTTTAAGGCCAGTCTCAATAATCACAAATCCACTTTTAGAATCCAAGATATTCTTTTATTCTTTTATTTGTTTCAACTATTTGACTGTAGCGACACTGGAGCACTGCCTTAAAGAGTTTTAGTCAAAGAAATTGAGCCCAGGACTTTGTTTTCTAACCCTAGTATTTATTCTCAGGCCCACTAAGTTACAGGAATGAAAACACATCAACATCGGTTGCCAGGTGATGGTGGGGGGACAAACACAGACACAAAGATGCACACATATACATACATACATACATACACACACACAAACACACACACACACACACACACACACACATATGATGGGTTTCTTTCAGTTTCATTCTAGCAAATCCATTCACAAGGCTTTGGTTGGCCCAAGGCTATAGTACAAGACACTTGCCCAAGGTGCCACACAGTGGTACTGAACCTGAAACCATGTGGTTGGAAGCAAGCCTCTTATGATACAGCCATGCCTGTGCCTATATGTAATGTTACAACTTTACCCCACTATGCATGGCAACAAAAGAGGAAACAATGCTATATAATATCAATTAAAGGTCGTTGAAATATTCTAGACCATATCTTACTGAAAGCAGAAGCTACAGACTCTACTTAGCAGAGAGGAGAATCATTCTAAAACTCATTTGATCTGGGTACTTTCCTGAACTTGTAAAGTGAAATTATTGGCTGTTGCCTTTATGAGTGCCAATTCATTTAGGCAATGTGGTCATGTCCATTTCTCAACTAAAGAACGAATACATTTGTGTCTGTACACACACACACACACACACACACACACAGCACTTAATATACTTCACCTCTGGCTAACCCCAATCCACGAAGAATAATGCTTCTCCTGAAAAATGATATTTTTATCTATATTTCATTCCACACTTTTGCCACCAATGAGCAGCTAACTTAGAGTCTATGCATCTCCAACATAAAACAGAAAAATTGGTTAATATTGTCTGGAGGCAATATTTGGTGTGAAGTAATGGTCATATTATGACCATTTATATTCCATAACCAGTAATATATTGCTTGATGTTATAAATATATACTTGGTCTTTTACTTATATTGAGTGTGCTTTTTTCCTGATTTATAACTAGCTGTTAATATAAATATGCATGTTGTGCATTTGTGCATGTGTGTATATATATATATATATATATACACACACACACATATATATATATATATGTATGTATATATTATACATACATACATACAACATACATACATACATACATACATACATGCATACATACATACATACATACA
>NC_042998.1:52040726-52073226 GCF_006345805.1 Octopus sinensis | reverse complement strand
CCCCAACTCTCATTCTTGTAAACAAAGAAAAAAATACATCCTTAATTGAAAAGCTCTCAGCCAGGTCTCTGCCTTTATCATTACTCCATCTTCATTACACACACACACACACATAAAAGGGTCATTTCATCTTGTTGAATTGCTAATTTCTACACATTTTGTTCTCTCTATTTTTCCCCTTCTCTTTCCATTGTTTTTCAATCTCTCTCCATTTTTCTTCCTCTCATCCTTTCTGTCAAAGAAAGGGTGAGAGGCTTGAAACATCAAAGACTTTTCCTTTCTTCCTAAGTGTCAAACTAATACGCCTGCCGGTTGTTCCCTCACCTGTTTTCATTTTTTATTTTCTGGACGATCTGCAGTTATTCACTAAAAGACAGAGTTTCTAATGCCAACCTGTTTAGCAAGTGTAAGATTGGTGGAATCAAGGGCTTCCTTATGCAGTTGCAATTGGACTGGGCTGGACATGTCCTCAGAATGAGTGACAAAAGAATACCCAAAATCCTCATATACAGCCAGCTTGATAGTGGATACAGGAATGCTGGTTGACCATGACACAGATATAAGGACAAGCTGAAGAGTAACCTCTCAGCAGTCAATACAGCTCCCAACACCTTTGAGCAAACAGCTTTGGAGTGAACAAAATGGAGATCGTTGTGTCAAAATGGTATTAGAAACTCTCTGACAACCAGCATTAAGAGGCTTAGCAGTGAAAGATAAAGGAGAAAAGTGGTTGCAATTATACTGCCTAAACTGATATGTAATTCGTATTCTGGCAACATCTGTGGACTTCTTTGCAAATCGTTGGCAGGACTCAAATATCACGTTTGCCATAAGAATTATGACAAAAAAAATTTAAGTTGTCAGATCTTTGTACATTGAAACCAACAGGAGAGTCCATCATATCATATGTATGTATGTATGTATGTATGTATGTATGTATGTATGTATGTATGTATGTATGTATGTATGTATGTATGTATGAATGTATGTATGTATTTATGTATGTATGTATGTATGTATGTTTGTATGTATGTATGTATGAATGTATGTGTGTATATATATGTATGTATGTATATATTTATATATATATATGTGTGTGTGTGAGTATGTATATAGATATGTATATATATATATATGTCTGATCTAACGGCCCTCCATGTTTGTTTTTGTTTGGTCTCGTTGTACGTCTTCACTGTCCTGTTTTTTTTTACCAACTTTGACCTTTCATAAATCCCAAATTTTATTTTGGTTTTTGAGGGAGTAACTGCCTTCAAAGACTCATATTGTCATTCGGTGCACGAAATGAGGAGCAGATAAGCAGCTGACAACTGATGAAGATTCGTTCTTTATATTACTTGTCCTCTTTTCCATTTGTTTCTCTCGTTGTTTGCATATTCAACTCATTTGTTCTCATATTTCATGTTGTTTACTGTTTACCACAATCTTACACTCATGGCCCCCAACTATATTTAAATGCTTATGACATATTTCAACTTCTGAAGGCAAATTCACTGTATGTACCATGGAGAAAAATTCATGCTTATAGTAAAAGGTGTAAAAACTTTATATCTTCTCAGTATCTCCTCCTAGCAGACTCCTGAGCATGGTTTCTGACACTTTAGCCATCCTCAGTAGGAGATACTAAAGAGAGATAACTCATGCAGATTCTAAAGCAGTAGCTTTATCTTAAAACATTCAATATCAGACTGGTTGGAGTGAATACGATTGTATCAGTGCTATTAGTGATGAGGAATAAACGAACTTTAGGTTAGTTAACTAACCTAAAGTTATATGCCAAAACATATTTTTAGTAACCTAAAGCTTGTTTATTCCTCCCCACTGCTTAGTGCTGATACCATTGTGTATGTGTGTGTATATATATATATGCACACATATATATACATACACATACATATATATATATATATATATATATATATATATATATATATATACATATATATATATAGAGAGAGAGAGAGAAAGAGAGAGAGGGAGAGATAAATATATATATACATACACACATATACATGTATATGTGTTTGCATGTGCACAAATATTAATAATCTATGGTTTCGCTTATCACTGTCTGCTGATATGATGTTCCAGTCTTTATTGATATTATGATTGGCTACTCTGCACTTCCAAAAACTAGTGAAATAGAGGAAAGATATCCCATACTTGTAAAATAAGGAAAGGTTGGTAGCAAGAGAAACATTAAATGCTGCCCTAAATACATCCCTACCCAATCTTTGGTAGAATCGGAAACAGGCATTAACTCATTTTGATACCAAACTGACTGAGGCTAACCCAGGGTCTATGACACAGATTTCCTCCTTGCAAATGACCCAACTCCTTCTAGCCAGCTTGTTCCTTGTGGGGCCACCTGGGCACCTTATCACCATTACCTTTGTCTTACTGATCTCTTTCTTTCTTCTTCCTTTACCTCTACTAGATTTCTGCACAATAGACATGAGTTAGAATATAATCTAATATAAAACCTTACATCAAAATTTTGTGTTAATTTGTTCCAAATACCAGTATAATAGTGACTTAGTTATTTTGATAATTTCAGTGTTATTTAGAAACTGATTAGAACAAAGAATGTATGTATCAAAAGAAGTATGGTAACAAAAGGGTTAAACATATGAACTAATGAATGTGCATGTGTGTGTGTGTGTGTATCTTCTACTTGTTTCAGTCACTAGACTGCAGCCATGCTAGAGCACTGTCTTGAAGGGCTCAGTCAAACAAATCAAATCAAATCACAGTATTTTTTTTTTAAAGTTTGGTGTGTATTCCAGCGATCTCTTTTGCTAAACTGCAAAGGAACATAAAACAAACTGGTAGACAGAAACAGAAAACCCACCATGTTTGTGTGTCTGTGTGTGTCTCTGTGTCTGTGTTTGTTTCCCCACCATGACTTCACAACCAGTGTTGGTGTGTTTACATCCCTGTAACTTAGCAGTTCAGCAAAAGAGAATAATAGAATAAGTATCAGTAAGCACTGGGGTCAGTTCATTTGAATAAAACATTCTTCAAGGTAGTTGTGAAACAGTGGGAGTAACACAAAAACACAACACACATCATCATCATCATCATCATCATCATTTAATGTCCATGTTCTAGACTGGCATGGGCTGGAAGGTTAGACAGGGTTCAATATGAACAAGGACTGCATCAAGCTCGAATGTCTGCTTTGGAATGTTTTTTTACGGCTGGATGTCCTTCCTAATACCAATCACTTTACAGCATGGACAGGGTGCTTTTGTTTTCATGCCACCCGTACTATTGAGATTGCCATGCAGTTCGCAGGACTATGAGTCCTGGGGTAGGTGGGAGTGTCAGCTTCATGCTAGGAGGCACATGGCCTAGTGGTTAAGGTGTTGAACTCATGATCGTAAGGTTGTGGTTTCGATTCCTGGATCGGGCGATGCGTTGTGTTCTTGAGCAAAATACTTCATTTCACCTTGCTCCACTCCACTCAGTTGGCAAAAATGAGTAATCCTGCGACGGACTGGCGTCCCATCCAGGTGGGGAATTTCTATGTCACTGAAACCGGGAAACCGGCCCTTATGAGCCTGGCATGGCTCAAGAAGGAACATTTTTTTTTAGGAAACAAGTGTGAGAAGGAAGGGATAGAGCAGGTCCCTACAGAAGGATCTGCATAAATACTCACATCTAGTAGAGGTAAAGGAAGAAGAGGGAAAGAGAAACAGAAAGAGATCAGTAGGAGTTGCAAGACACAGGTAATGGCGATAAGGTGCCCGGGTGACCCCACAGAGAATGATCTGGCTAGAAGTGGGTGGGCCATTTGCAAGATTGTATGGGAATGAATGAGGGGTGGGGAGGCAGCCTGCCAGAATGAGTAGGGCTGAAAGGTAGATGAAACAAGAACCATGACCTGGGGAAGATAGAGGAATGCAGAAGAGTGGAGGCAACAAGCAAGAGATAATACAGTTCCTGAGAGGTGGGGGACAAGAGAGATATAATATGGTTGGGTGGTTTGTGGAACCAGAGTGGAGGCAGGAAGCAGCAACATGAAGTGGAGAAGAGACACTATAATGGGTGGAGAACCCAAAATATAGCATTTCCACAACTCAATTTTCTGACGAGAGTAAGATTTGGCACAAGGCTACCTCCTCCAATACCCCACCTCTCAAAGGATCTTTGACTTGCAAGTTACTTGGTGACCCTGCCAATGCTGACACCATGTAAAAAGCATCAGGGATACACTGTAAAATGGTTGGCTCTAGGAAGGGCACCAGCCAAAAATATCATGCCGAAACAGACCTTGCCAGTGTTGGTGCCTCATGAAAAACACAGTCCACTCTGTAAGGTGGTTGTCATCAGAAAGGGCATCTAGCCATAAAAACAATGCCAAAACAGACAGTGAAGCCTAGTGCAGTCTCCTGGCTTGCCAGCTTCTGTCAAACCATCCAACCCACACCAGCATGGTAGACGTACATCAAGGCGGCGAGCTAGCAGAAATGTTAGCACACCAGGCGAAATGCGTAGCCGTATTTCGTCTGCCATTATGTTCTGAGTTCAAATTCCACCGAGGTCGACTTTGCCTTTCATCCTTTCGGGGTCGATAAATTAAGTACCAGTTATGCACTGGGGTCGATGTAATCAACTTAATCCGTTTGTCTGTCCTTGTTTGTCCTCTCTGTGTTTAGCCCCTTGTAGGTAGTAAAGAAATAGGTAGACGTACATTAAATGATGATGATGATGTGGAGGAGGGGAGGAGGAGGGGGAGGAGGATATATGTATATATATATATACACACACAGTCAGCTTCCATACAGTTTCTGTCAGCCAAATTTTCTCACAAGACTTTGGTCAGACCAGGGCTTTAGAGAAGAAACTTGCCCAAGATGCCACATGCTGGGAGTGAACTCAAAACTACATTGTTGCAACGTGAGCTTTTTTAACTACCCATACATGTATTTATGTATATACAATAACATTTTTTTTTTTTTTTTGATATTTTGATATCTCCCCAAATAGTTGATATTAGTTTCTCCCATTGATACAAAGCACATTTATCTGCAAGGATGCCGTGCCTAAAATTCACATCTATTGTTAGAATTATCTGAGCACTGATTGCTGTTTAGATTCTGGAATGGTGAAACCCAGTATGGGTTATCAGTCATTCAAACGATGTACTTCCTCACAGTTTCCATCTACCAAATTCCACTCACAAATTATTGGTCAACTGAAGGTTATAATTAAAACACCTGGATACTGCACAGCAAGATTGAACCCAGAGCCATGTGGTTGCAAAGTTGGTTTTGTTAACTACTTAACTATGCCTGCACTCTCTAAACTTAATTACATGTAAGTAGTATACTTATAAAATACCAAACAATAATCTACTAAATATAAAGAGAAATTCCAGTCATAGACCCAGAGGCATAAAGAATCTAGTTACAAACATTAGCAGGAAGGATATCTAATTTGTCTTCCATCAAAACTTTATTTTATTTGGCACCATGATATTACATATCCTGAGAACAATCAGCTTTAAAATGAAATTAGAATACCTGCTAAATCAATAAACATTGATAAAACAACCAGAACCAGCCAATACTGGAGCTTCCAAAAGGTCACAACGCTTGCTAGAAATAGCAACTAAATCTCCTGCAAATTATACCCTATTTTCTTAAATAAAGGATAACAAAGAATACATTTCAGAAACTAACAATCAGTGTTATTCGTGTCAGATAAAAAGTCTTGTGGTATTTATTCTAGCACCTGATGTAGTGAGTTCAAATCCTACTGAGGTCAGATTTGCTTTTCATCCTTCTAAGGATAATAAATAAAGTACCTGCCTAGAATAATGAACTGGCAGAAATGTTTGTACATTTGATGTGAAGCTAAGCAGTATTTGTTCCAGATCTTTGTGTTCTGAGTTCAAGTCCAGCTACCTATTTCAATCTATTTTGGGTGGTAGACTTAATCCATTGCTTGGTTTATCATCCCCATCAAGTACTTTGCTTCAAGCATTCACACAAGTTCTTTGATGTAAGGCTATCTCCCATCTGTCTCAAGGGCTCTGTAAGTCATGACAGCAGCATTTTCCAAGCTTCCTGACTAAAAGATGAAAGAAAAAGATCTTGGGCCAACCAAAGCTTTGCAAATGGATTTGGTAGACAGAAACTGAAAGGCGGTGAGCTGGCAGAAACATTAGCATGCTGGGCGAAATGCTTAGCAGTATTTCATCTGCTTTTACGTTCTGAGTTCAAATTCTGCCGAGGTCGACTTTGCCTTTCATCCTTTCGGGATCGATTAAATAAGTACCAGTTACATACTGGGGTCAATATAATCGACTTAATCCATTTGTGTTTCCTTGTTTCTCCCCTGTGTAGCCCCTTGTGGGCAGTAAAGAAACACGAAACTGAAAGCCCACCATGTGTGTGTGTGTTTCTGTCTGTCTGTGTCTGTGTTTGTCTCCCCACCATGGCTTGACAACCAGTGCTGGTGTGTTTACATCCCTGTAACTTAGCAGTTCAGCAAAAGAGAATAATAGAATAAGTATCAGACTTATAAAAAAAAGTAAGCACTGGGGTCAATTCATTTGACTAAAACATTCTTCAAGGCAGTGCCCCAGCAAGGCCACAGTCTAAATACTGAAACAAATAAAAGATATAAGATACCACTGACATGATAGTGGTATCACTGGTAAAAGATTACAATGCGGATGATGGTGATGGTGACAGCGTAGGTCGCTGTTCTTGTTTAACCCCAGGTCAGTTCTGACTGAGCAGAGACATGATCAAATGCATGCCAGTCATGACCATACCACAGACTACATAGTGGTATCACTGGAAAATGTTACAGTATAGGTAATGGTGATGGTGATAATATAAGTTGTTCTTTGGCCCCAGGTCAGTTTTGATGGAGTAGAACAAATACAAGGGGGAGCTGAAACGGTCTTGGCTTTAAGGGTCATGAAAGGCTTGTCGGAGGCTCAAACTTCCTTCCAAGTTCTTTCATAGGGCTTAGAAAAACTGAAGGACCACTGCAATAAGTGTGTGAATCTGAGAGGAGAATATGTTTGATAAAAATCATAATTAATTGATCCTCCTGTATTTTCTTTTACCAAAAGCCAGGAACTTTTCAGCACCCTCTTGTACATACCAGTTTTGACAGTGATGGTGATATGACCATACCATTAGGAGAATGGTGAAATTGTTGGTAATGCTTACAAACTGGGTGATACTGTATAAACTGTATAAACTGCTGTTGTTTTTAGCCCTGAGTCACACCTTGAGCAGACCTATGATCAAACACAGTCTAACGATGACCAAATCATCGTTTTGTTTATTAGAAAGAACATTATAGGCACAGGTGTGACTGTGTGGTAAGAAGCTTGCTTCTCTACTACATAGTTCTGGGTTCAGTCCCATTGTATGGCACCTTGGGCAAGTGTCTCCTACTATAGCCTCAAGCCAACCAAAGCCTTGTGAGTGGATTTGGTAGACAGAAACTGACAGAAACCTGTTGTTTGTGTGTGTGTGTTCGTGTCTGTGTTTATCCTCCACCACCACTTGATAACCAGTGTTCGTGTGTTTACGTTTCTGTAACTTAGCAATTTGGCAAAAGGGACTAATAGAATGAGTACCTAGCTTAACAAAAAAATAAGAACTAAGGTCAATTCATTCGACTAAAGATACTTCAAAGTGATGCCCCAGCATGGCCACAGTCTAATGACTGAAACAAGTAAAAAATAAAAGATTTTATGTACCCTTTATTTATTTAAAATGGTGAGGTGTGATTTTAGTGTTGTTTCTAGCCCATCAAGGGACCACCAAAAGGCTCTCTGGCTGGCTTGACAGAATGTGTATGTTTGGGCCGAGATGTGTGTGTATATTTGTGCACACATTTATGTGTATATGTACATGTGTGTTTACATGTGCAAATATATTCTGTATCAAGCTGATCTTTTCCTCTTTATCTAAAATGCTTCAAACAATTTACAGTAATATCTACTGCGAATAAATGAAGAAAGAAAAAGCTCAAAGTTTATCCCATAAATAATCTCTTAACAAAAGCAGAGGAATATTTTTAGCTGAATTCTAACAGATATTTCAACATCACTTGACCTCTCTTGTATTAAATTGTCTAAAGTTGCCGAACACCTAATGAGAGTAACTTAACATATTTACATAATATTTTATTTTTATCGCAAGTCAGACAAAATATTTATACATCTATCACTATTTATAGTCAGAATCAGTTTTTTATTTTTATTTTATATTCTTAAGAATTCATTCATTTTTTTCCCCCCTTCTTTTGCTCTATTTTAAATATCTGTTTAGCTTCGGGTTAGAACAGACTGACAAGATTAAATTTTCTTTTTCATGTTGTTTTTCCTTTCCGTTTTTTTTTCTTTTTTGCTTGGTTTTGTTTATTCTTTTTCTCATTTTTTTTTTTAAAGGAGTCAAGCACCTATGGCTAGCAAGGTGGAATGCCATCATCATCATCATCATCATCATCATCATCATCATTGTCATCATCATCATCATCATCATCATCATCATCATCATCATCATCATCATCATCATCATCATCATCATCATCATCATCATCATCATCGTCATCATCATCATCGTCATCATCATCATCATCATCATTCTTTCTTGTTATTGTTATTGTCATCATCATCAACCTTGTCGTTGCCATCATTATCTTGATCATCACCATCATCATCATTGTCCTGATCAGAATCCTCATCAGTGTTGATGACCCCATTCTCATCATCTGCTTTCTCCTTGTCATCCTCACCACCACCACCACCACCACCATGATCGCCATCATCACCACCACCACTAGTGCCACCCTCATCATCATCATCATCGCCAACACTACCACTACCACTTCGAAACCCCCACCACCCTGCCTCACCATCATCATCATTAAAATTGCTTTTGTTTCTCTTTCTATTTTTAATGTGTGTTCTTTCCTTACAGCTAACATCACTCAGATGACAGAAACCCAGGAATGGTTACCTACAGGTGGAATTCTGATTTAAGCATCCCATATAACCCCCCAAACTTTTATATTTTTTTGGAATTTTCAGATAATTTTTGCAAATTGGTGTTCTACACATAGGAATTCAGACGATCATGAAAAACAATTTTTTAAAAAATTTTCTTTATTATTATTAAGGTAGTAGACTGGCATAGTCATTTGCAAAGTGGCCAAAATGCTCACTGGCATTTCGTCCATCTTTACATTCTGAGTTCAAACTCCATCAAGGTTGACTTTGCTTTTCATCCTTTCAGGGTCGATAAAATAAGTACCAATTGAGCACTGAGGATAATGTAATTGACTTACCCCCCACCCTACATTCGCAGACCTTATGCCAAAATTTGAAACCATTATTAATATTGTTGTTATTTTTATGTGCCACCAGCACGAGGGCCAGTCAGGCAGTACTGGCATCAACCATGGTTGAATGGTGCTTTTTATGTGCCACCAGCACATGAGCTAGTCAGGCAGCACTGGCAACGACCACGCTCGAATGGTGCTTTTTATGTGCCACTGGCATGGGTGCCAATCAGGCATTGCTATCATTGGCCACGACAATGACTTCATTTGACTCAACAGGTCCTCACCATCACAGTTTATTATGTCCACAATCAAAGAACAACAACAACCCTTCTGTATACTAAATTCTACCCCAAAAAACTTCAGTTGGTTTGAAGCCAGTGTAGAAAACTGCCACTGAAGGTTTTTATTTATGTGCCCTTTTCAAGCCTAGCCAGGCTCATGGGCCCTGTTTCCCAGTTTCTGTGGTGTATGTGTTCCCCCCAGCTGGACGGGACACCAGTCCATTGCAGCATTACTCAAGAAACAGGAAGAGAGAGTGAGAGAAAGTTGGGGTGAAAGAGTACAACAGGGGTCGCCACCACCCCCTGCCAGAGTCTTGTGGAGCTTTAGGTGTTTTCGCTCAATAAACACACACAACGCCTGGTCTGGGAATCGAAACGGTGATCCTCCAACTGCAAGTCCGCTGCTCTAACCACTGGGCCATTGCACCTCCACAAATGTGAATACCATTGGAGGTATCGCACAATAAAACTGAAAGCACATAGCCAGGAAGCAAACTGCTTAACCACACAACTGTGCCTTACATTTGCTAAGAACAATACATGTTGGCAATCAAAACTAAGAAACACCTGTATCACTTTCAACTGGTTTACAAACTTGAAATCTATCCCATCTCTTATACCATTACTGCCAGACTTTTCTTCTAAACAAATATGGTTTCCAGTGCTTGCAGAAGCTGAGTCGTTCTTGGCGAATTTTAGGTTCACAAACCGGTTAAAACAACAATCTTTTGTTTTACGGTGAATGTCAACATTAATTGTTCCTGTAGGCATGATGATGCAGACACTTTAAATGAATATCTTGAGAGACTGTATCAGAGGTCGTTCAACCTGCTAGAACATCAGCTGAATGGTCATTTTTGTACTCTCGGTGAATGAACGCGTGCATGTGAATGTTGATTTATATCAGATCGAGCTGTCCAGCTGTTCTTCTTGCACCTGAATTCTCTTCCCCATTCTCACTAGAAAGTACTTTAAGGTTCATGGGGCTGAATCAAACTGCTTTAAGTAATAATATATATTTCTTTACTACCCACAAGGGGCTAAACATAGAGGGGACAAACAAGGACAGACAAAGGGATTAAGTCGATTACATCGACCCAGTGCAAAACTGGTACTTTATTTATCGACCCTGAGAGGGTGAAAGGCAAAGTCGACCTCATTTTAAGTAATAATATATTTAACCCGTATTGAATATGCTGAGTGCCTCTTTCTTTTCTCCACTGACTTGTATGTGTATGTGTGTACACACATACACATATATACATGTATGTGCTGATCTCTAATTGTAGAGGGAATATGTGGAAGGGGTAGACACAGAAAGATGTGGGACAAAGTGGTGAGAAAGGTTCTACAGATGGTGGGACTCACTGAGGGGATGACAGGGGATTGAGACACAAGGCAGTTCGCTGTGCTTGAGAAGACATGTCAACCTACATAAATTGGGGCTGTCCTTGTATACAGACATGTCCCCTGTATCCCCTTCCAGCTGAGCATTCCTAATCTTGTGGGCTCATGAGTCCTGGTGCTACGTAAAAAAGTACTCATACCAGAGCCACATAAATGCATCCAGTACACTCTGTAAAGTGATTGGTGTTTGGAAGGGCATCCAGCTGTAAAAACCATGCCAAAACAGATATGGAACCAGGGCAGCTCTTCAGCTAGCTAGCTCCTGTTAAACTATACCAACTCATGCCAGCATGGAAAACGGCTGTTAAATGATGATGATGTTACATCATACATATGTAACAGCAGAAGCAATCAGCGCCATATTGGATGAGATCTCACCTGCATCCATTTGCCATGTGCAAGATCACAACGAGGCTCGCAATGGCAAACTGGATATAAGGGCCCAACAAACAAATTCTCTCTCTTCCTTTTCCACCGCAAGTGCTTGCTGAACACACATTCACTGGCTGGGTCTCCAGGCTAGTCCTGTCTGCACATTGTATCTCCAGAGGTAATAGGCCCGTGTTAACAGAGATGCAATGAAACGTACACAGCTTGAGATAGTATACTGAGAGAGACACACATCATTTATTCTGCGTAACTATGTAAATAAAACTGGTTGTGAATTGCATTTCCACTTGAAACTTCTTTCCTCACCTGCTGGAACCTAAAACAACACAAAGAACAATTTTAATGGGAGAAGGCGCTATTCATCCGATATCGTTAACTTTGCCTCCATTATGAAATGGTGACTCCAACGTAACCATGGTAAAGTAATTCACAAACAGTGTTGTGGTAGAACTTGTGCAAGTGTTGCTTGTTGCTGTGTCGTACAGAGATGATGTTGACGACATTAAGAAGTTGATGGAGGCAATGAAGAAAGAGATTGCCAAATGCTGTTGGATGAGTGTTGATGAGTCTCCGTGTGGCTATAAGGGATATTCCATACTACCATACTCTGGGATATCCTAGAAACAGCTGTAAGACCTTGAATTTTTTCCAATAATAATAATGTATATGACTTGAGATGTTGCTTTGCCTTAAAATTTGTTGTCCTCTTTAACAATTATATATCTGCTATATCGGAAATCTGCTATGGCTCCATAACCACCATCTCAGCAAAAACCTTGAAGCCCTAGTAATCTATCACAGCACTTATCTAGTGTACCTAATCATTTAGATCACCTGAGAACTGAACCCCCATACCATGTATTTACATATACATACATATATGTATGTATATATATATATATATATATATATATATATATATATAACGGGAAGCTTTATGAAAATAAACAAAAGACGAAGGCAGGTGGAAAACAAATGAACAATTGTATTAGTATGGCGCTCAGGAAATATAAATAAAACAAGTCTTTAACGTTTCGAGCCTACGCTCTTCAACAGAAAGATACACACAGAGAGAAAAACACAGAAAGAAGGAGAGAAAAAAAATGCGTGCAGTAGCTAACGAATCAACTAATAAATAAAATAAAAGATATGCATATATATAAACATATATGTACGTACCTACCTCTACATGTACATATACACGCATATATGAGTACAGGACACCAAAAGGACGTCGAACACAATGAGAAACGAAAAACAAAAACATAGGCACAAACCAAAGGAACTGGACATTTTTTTAAAAACAGCAAAAAAATAGAGTACAGGACAATTAACACAAAGAAAAAACCCCTTCTTCAGTCGCTAAAGGTTTCATCTACTCTACATTTCGAAGGATAAAAGCGAGACGTATCTTCGACAAGAAACTTTCATATATATATATAATAATAATAATAATAATAATAATATTAAGGAGTATATCCAAACTTACAGGGAAAAATTAGATTTAGGATTAAATTGAATTTCACAGTATAAATATAAATTAAATTACAGATAAAACCACTATCAGGCAACTCAAACAGTGATAGACATAAACCAAAACATAAAAAACAAAAAATAAATATATTTAATATAATATACAAAATATATATAAATATAAAATTTAAAATTTAAATTATTAAAATTTGAAATATTAAAATTTAAACAGAAAAATTAAAAGTTTAAAATTTATAAATTTAAAATTTAAAATATAAAAATATAAAAATTTATAGATATAAATTTTAATATTTCAAATTTTAATAATTTAAATTTTAAATTTTATATTTTATATATATATTTTGTATATTATATTAATTATATTTATCTTTTGCTTTTTATGTTTTGTTTTCTGTCTATCACTGTTTGAGTTGCCTAATAGTGGTTTTATCTCTAATTTAATTTATATATATATATAAATATAGCTATGCTTGAGAAAACCTGGCAAGCCAAGTGAGACCATAACCATGGCCTATGCCAATGCAGCATAACTGGCCCATTTAAGAGTACCCTTCAATCATTAAACAATAAACTGTGCTTGCGAAGACCTGTTGAGTCAAGTGAAGTCATTGCCATGGCCGATGATAGTAATCCTGATTGGCACCCATGCCGGTGGCACATAAAAAGCACTCATGCTGCCATTGATTAGCTCCAAGAAGCCATCGCCACCAGTTAGCTATGTGACACATGAACCTGTGTCCATTATAACTTTCGAACAGAGGAGGTCAGCCGCTTCCCCATGCTGGTCAGCATTCTTCCTATATTTCTGGACTGCCATATTATCTTGGCGATAACTATTAATATCCAGTACCGCTGCCGTAGTCTCCTTTAGAGAGACTTAGAAATATTAATATTTCTACGATATATACATACATACATATATATATATCATCATCATCATCATCATTTAGCGTCCGCTTTCCATGCTAGCATGGGTTGGACAGATATATATATATATATATATATATATATACATAGATACATAGATACATAGATACGTACATATATACATATATATATATATATATATATATATATATATATATATACATATATATATATATATATATATATTATATATATATATACATACATACATATATATATATATATATATATATATATATATATATATATATATATATATATATATATATATATCGGACATAACGTTTAGTGCCCCTGATGTCTTAGCGGCGATAAACAAAATAAAACACAATTCAGCAGTAGGCCCCGATAGGTTCCCTGCTTGTGTCCTGAAGGTGTGTCGACACCAACTTGCATCTCCCCTTGCTAATCTGTGGAGAAACTCACTGGATGCTGGCTATATTCCAAAAAACCTTCTGTCCCAGTCTGTTGTCCCAGTTTTCAAAAAGGGAAACAAGTCCCTTGCAGTGAATTACCGTCCGATCTCACTCACCTCTCATATCATCAAGGTATTTGAGAGGGTGGTGAGATCTCGAATAACCCAATTTCTGGAAAGCAACAGACGGCTGATCTCCAACCAACATGGGTTCCGTAATGGAAGGGACTGCCTAACGCAGCTCCTGCATCACTTTGAGGACATTTTGAGAGCTTTGGGAGAGGGCTCCAACACCGATGTCATCTACCTTGATTTCAGTAGGCCTTCGACAGGGTCGATCACAAGATCCTATTGAAAAAACTATCCAACATTGGTGTCTCTAGAAAGTTACTGAAATGGATCAAGTGTTTCCTGACAGACAGATCTCAACATGTTGTAGTTGAAGGGGTAAAATCAAGCCCAGCCAAAGTCAGTAGTGGCGTTCCGCAAGGCACTGTGCTGGGCCCACTTCTTTTCATCATTTACATTAATGACATTAATGACATCATCAAGCACAGCAACATAAAAATCTTTGCAGATGACTCCAAGCTACAGAAGGTCATAAATGAGGCGAGTGACCGGACATGCCTTCAGTCAGATCTACTGCTGTTATCCAATGGGCAGAAAAAAACAATATGCTGCTGAACGAGGATAAATTTGAGCTTTGGAAAAGAGGACGCCCTGAAACTCCCATATCCCTTCTTCAGGTGAAACTCTCGCGGCGTCCAACAACATCAGAGACCTGGGAGTAATTGTGGACAACAACATAAGCTGGGCCACTCATATAAACACCAAAGTTGACATGGCCCGCAGAATGTGTTCCTGGATTCTCAGAACTTTCCAGTCGAGAGATATCCACACCATTATCCTTCTCTTCTCCACCTTTGCCCGACCCCACCTTGAATACTGTTGTCCACTGTGGTCTCCCCAAACAATACAAGGTATCATAAAAGTTGAAGCACCTCAAAGGGCAATCACAAAAAAGATAGATGGCATGACAGGCCTCGACTATTGGGGTCGACTAGAAAAGCTAAAACTCTATTCTCTCCAACGTCGTCGTGAGCGCTACATCATCTGCATGATGTGGAAAATATTCCATCAGCATTGCCCAAATGATGTTGGCATCACCTTTAAGGTACATCCAAGGCTTGGGCTCCGTGCCATCCGCCCAAAACAAAAATCGCACTCTCATCTCATAACAACAATACGGCACAATTATTTCACCTCAATTGGCCCCGCTCTCTTTAACATTACACCAAAACACATTAAAACAGAAACTGACCCTATAGGGTTCAAGAAGTCTTTGGACAGATTCCTTCAAGAAATCCGGATAAACCCCCTACACCCGGATATGTCTGTAAACAATAACTCTCTACTTGAGTGGGCCATAGTGCCCAATTCTGACTTGAAAGACTTCACCAGGTGGTGCTATTAAGTTAGACATGGCCTGGGCCAATAATGGCCGAAACCATCAAAGTATATAATATATATATATATATATATATATATATACTAGAGTATATATATATATATATATATATATATATATAATATATATATATATTATATATGTATATATATATAGGTATATATAATATATATATATATTATATATATATAGATATATGTAATATATATATAGATATATATATATATATATATATATATTGTATATATATATATATATATCTATATAGTGTATATATTATATATATAGATATATATAATATAATATATATATTATATATAATATAATATATATATATATATATATATATATTGTATATATATATATATATAATATAATATAGTATACATACATATATATACATATGTAAGTATACAATGGCTTCCACAGCTTCCATCTACCAAAAACACTCACAAGGCGTTGGTCACCTCGAGACTATACTAGAAAACATTTGCCATGAATGGGGACTGAACCTAAAACTATGAAGTTGCAAAGTGAGCTTCTTAACCACAGCCCTGATTATGTCTACATTTTTCACTTTCTTTCTATAAGTAGCTTTAAATATCATCACCATCATTATTTTTATCATAATATCCACTACTTGTTATCTATCTTCATCATCCATACAATATCCACATTGCTCACATCATGCCCAACATTCTTGTCATCATCATCATCATCATCATCATCATCATCATCATCATCATCATCAGCATCATCATCATCAGCAACAGCAGCATCAGCAGCAGCAACAGCAGCAGCAGCAATCGCCATTATTTTCATTTCAATTTAAGTGGCTGTCAATATTTTCTAATTTATTTTTACTCTCAGCTTTGATCTATTTCAGAGTGAAACATTTTACATTAACATTTATAAAAAATAGTATACAATATACACTAGAAAAAATTTCTAATTCTGTGTGTCAGTGGGGAATGCAAGATTCAGAGGTCAAATAAAAGGCATTGGTGGTGATACAGGACCTATTTAACTTTTCAACTTGATTATATACTGGAAGAAAAAAGAGATTTTGTTGGGATTAATTATTTTAATGTTTTGATTCAATGACATCCACATCTAACAGATATATTTGAAGGCCTACTAATTCATCTGAAAGCTTACAAACACATTTGAAGGTTTACAGATATATTTTAAGATTTATTGGTGGAGTTGAAGTTTTACTGACATTTGAAGGATTACTAACATATCTGAAGACTTACTGACATATTTGAAGGCTTAATGATATATTCGAAGTTGTATTGACACACTTGAAGGCCTTTTGATGACTTGAAGGTTTACTGATTTTCTTTTGTCACATGCCAAATATATGCAGTTTTTGGTGGTAATTTCTTTAACCCTTTAGCATTTAAACCAGCCATAGCCAGCCCATATATTCTACCTGTTTTATATTCAAACCAGCCATATCCAGCCTCTTACAGCTACCATACAATGTTATTCTGAAAATAAACAATCACATCATTGAAATCTTGAAACAATGAGATAGTACATGATTGATTTAAAACAATGTGAATAGATAAGCATTACATTTGATAAAATAATCTAAATGCTAACATGTAAATAAATAAAACTTCATTGAACTTATCTCTTTCTTATTTCTTTTCTGCCCACAAGGGGCTACACACAGAGGGGACAAACAAGGACCCCAGTGCGTAACTGGTACTTATTTAATCGACCCCGAAAGGATGAAAAGCAAAGTCGACCTCTGCGGAATTTGAACACAGAACATAGCGGCAGATGAAATACCTATTTCTTTACTACCCACAAGGAGCTAAACACAGAGAGGACAAACAAGGACAGACAAACGGATAAGTCGATTATATTGACCCCAGTGCATAACTGGTATTTATTTAATCGACCCCAAAAGGATGAAAAGCAAAGTCGACCTCGGCGGAATTTGAACTCAATACATAGCAGCTGATGAAATACCGCTAAGCATTTCGCCCGGCTTGCTAACATTTCTGCCAGCTTGCCACCTTATAATGGAGAGATAATAATGACCAGACAAAGTATACTTCAACTGAATTTTTTTCCCAACATCACTATATTGTTATCTTCAAAGTTTAGGAATTAATGTTTAGGTTTTTTTTACATAGCAGTTTTGCTAAGAAAATGTGGAATGTTAGAGTCTACGTCATCAGTAATAACACTGGCATTAGTATCAGCAATGATACATGGTAGAATTTCATTGTATAATAGCTGTAACTTTTATTTATTCCCAAACTTGCATGTCTTTTAACCTTCTTGGTCTTCAACTATCTCTTTCAATCAAGTAACATTTCAAAAGAAAAAGAAAATGAAATTCATAGGTGATGGTACCACATAAAAAGCACTGGTGATGGTGCCATGTAAAAAGCATCCAGTACAGTCTGAGAATTAGTTGGCATTAGGAAGGGCATCTAGTTGTAGAAACAAAACCAAAACAGACTGTGGAACCTGATGCAGCCCCTGGTCTTGCCAGTTCCTGTCAAGCTATCCAACTTATGCCAGCACAGAAAACAGGTATTAAATGAGAATGATGTTTTGTGGAACAAACATTTCAAGAAGCAATACTGAGCAAGGTTATGGAACCTATTGTGTCATCAAAAATTGTGGAACCATCATTCTCCTTTTTATTTTTGTTAATTCATCAACACTATGCTGGTCACTTACACAATTATGAGTTGAATGTCATGTGTATTTTATGTGTTATCAGCATAAGGGTTGAAATCATTGAATATTAGATAAATCATAAATCATCAGATAAGTGAAATTCAAATAAATAATATGTATATTTTATGATTTCTAGGTTAATTACTGACTAGTAGGCACAGGTGTGACTGTGATAAGAAGTTTGCTTCCTGATCACATGGTTTGGGGTTTAGTCCCACTGTATGACACCTTGGGTAAGTGTCTTCCACTATAGCCCCAGGCCAGCCAATGCCTTGTGAGTGGATTTAGTAGACAGAAACTAAAAGAAGCCAATCGTATGTATTATTTTTCTTTGACTTCTTGAAAGAGTTCAAGCTGGTTGCTAACAAAGCAACAAAATTTCTTGACTTAAGAGAGTTTCTGGTGTTTGTGAATATGTAGTTGAGTTGGTGTGTTGGTTCAATCGTCCATGCATACACCCAAGTGTGGTGCATCTATTCACATAAGAGTCACATATGGAAAATTTTGGGAGGCACCTTGGGCAAGTGTCTTCTACTATAGCCTCGGGCTGACCAAAGCCTTGTGAGTGGATTTGGTAGCCAGAAGCTGAAAGAAGCCTGTCGCATATAAGTATATATATATATATATATATATGTGTGTGTGTGTGTGTGTGTATTTCTGTGTCTGTGTTCATCCCCCCAACATCGTTTGACGACCGATGGTGGTGTGTTTACGTCCCCGTAATTTAGTGGTTCAGCAAAAGAGACCGATAGAATAAGTACTATGCTTACAAAGAATAAGTCCTGGGGTCGGTTTGCTCAACTAAAGTCGGTGCCCCAGCATGGCCACAGTCAAATGACTGAAACAAGTAAAAGAGTAATGTCGGAGAATTTTCACTGTGCCACTAATAGATTGCTCTTTTTCCACGAAATTGAATATTTCAAGGTTTTGTGCAAATTCGTTGGTATATAACTTAATGCACCTATAACAACAGGTACAAATAAGAACTCATTGTCAGGGTACAAGAGCTGTAAATTCCACATTAATTCGCTATAAATGTTTTTTTCCTGGACTTTTGATCTGACAAAAAGTAGAACCACACACATACACACAATTGTACGCATTTACTGGGCCATCTTAATAGCATTGTAGGCACCCGGACAAATCACTACAGCCTTTCAAATTATAGGAGGACACCTTTTTATGAAAAAACATAACGTGGCATAACTACAGAAATGTACCACCCACCAACTTTATTGTCTCATAACTTCCAGCAAAATATTACGGAAAAAACCATCAAAACAGAAATTCCAACTTGTGGGCTCCCTGATCTGAAACTCCTCTTCCCACCCCCTTAAAAAATATATTCACAGCAAATTGCTTTATAATCGTAATCCTTGCCATTTGAAAGGTATTTGTAAGGAATTTCATTGAAAGATACCCATTTTCCTGAAGGTTATAAGGGGAAAAAGTTGGGTCATGTGAATTCTCAGAAACTCCTTTCCCCACCCTTCGGAAAAATTCTTTCCAACAAATCCCTAAATACTCTAAATCTACAGCATCTAATCGGGGTTTGTTGAAAATTTCGTTAAAAGGTATCCATTTTTCTGGAAGTTATGAGACAACAAATTTGGGGTGGGAACACATCTGTAGTTATGCCCTACACTTTTTTTTTCATTACTTACAAATAGTGTTGATTTCTGACAAAACAATTAGATGTATGTCTAAATATAACAAAGCTTTTGTCAACTGCCTTGAAAAAAAAACCCGAGTTAACTAACTATAGCTTTCACTAACTGCTCATTTTCTGACATAAGATTCATACTTTCCAATACATTACATGCAATAATTTGGATTCGAGTAACCAGTTCAACAAAAGTTATTGTGTAATTTTTTTAATTTTGCGACAAAACGACCAAACTGGATGGAATAGTCGTTTAATGTTGTGTCCTTTGACCTTTGATATTTTTCAAACGATGCCGGTGTGTTTAAAACTGACTGGTTTGAATTCTAAAATGTATGTATTGAATTTCCGTCATCGGCATTTCAAGTGACAATAGCTTATTTCAAGTACAACCTGCCTGGTTTTTTCTTCCGCATTAAGAACATAGTTGAGGCTTGACTTTTGAGTTCTAAGTTGGTCGCTAATTCTCATATTTAGGTAACTTTCTTTCAGACTTGTAGCTGAGCTGGTGCAAATAATTTTAAAGCTGATCGTCAGTCTGCCATCAATGTCAAACAAGGAGTAATACTTTCAAATGTATCTAAAATAATTTCGTACCGCAAGTAAAAAATTACTAGTGCACTTAACATAGACAATGAAAATATTATCAGTGTATTTTGTATAAAGAGTTAAAATTATTTGTAAAACAATCAGCGACTGATAGGAGTGGCTATGTGGTAAGTAGCTTGCTCACCAACCATATGGTTCCGGGTTCAGTCCGACTGCGTGGCACCTCAGGAAAGTGTCTTCTACTATAGCCTCGGGCCGACTCAAGCCTTGTGAGTGGATTTGGTAGACAGAAACTGAAAGAAGCCTGTCGTATATATGTATATATATATATATATATAATATATGTGTATATATATATATGTATGTGTATGTATGTGTTTGTGTGTCTGTGTTTGTCCCCCCACACCCAACAGTGCTTGACAACTTAGTGGTTCGGCAAAAGAGACCGATAGAATAAGTACTAGGCTTACAAAGAATAAGTCCCGGGGTTGATTTGCTCGACTAAAGGTGGTGCTCCAGCATGGCCACAGTCAAATGACTGAAACAAGTAAAAGAATAAAAGAGTAATGAGAGATTAATCAATCCCAATATGTCCACCGAGTGTTCAAGTTCATTCTCTCTCTCTCCTTTTTTTTTTCTCTTCATTCCCAGGTTGCTAATTAAGAACGAACTGTCCCGCTTCGGCTATTAACAGTCATCATCACCATCATTGTGGGTGTCATCAACATCATTATATTCCTCAACATCGTCAAAGTTTTCATCATTCCTATACTGAAAACGTTGAAAAATTGTTGAAAAAACTGTGCATAAAATTTTCTTTTTTGTTTTAATATTAGTGCTCTTTTTTTTTTTTTTTTACAAGGTAAGTTCAAAATTACCAGCGCAAACACACTTATGATCGAAGCTATTCCAACAATGACCGTCTACTATGAATGTCTTCATAGAGTTATCAAGAAGCACATCAACAACTGCTCTGTTCTATTTCTTTTCTTTCTTTTTCAGAACAGTAAAGTGCAATTCGATAGATGTTTGGCTACTATTTCTAGTATGTCAAACAACCACATACAAGCTACAGAAATTAATGCAAGATTTGTTTGTTTTTGCGTCTGTATGATTAAATTTGGTGTTGAGTGGCAAAGAATGTGGAGCTAAATTTTTATGTTATTTAAACACAGGTCATTGTAACTTGACCCATTTCTAAATGCTTGTGCTCCATGCAATTTTGCCAATGTAATGTTTGCGTTTCGTAACTTATCTCAAAATAATGATATGAAATTGCAGTTTTGGCTATATTACACACACGCATACACACATGCCTGCACGCACATACACACACACATGCCTGCACATGCAAGCACACGCATGCATTTACGGACTCATGCAAGCGCATACTTATGCAGTGCACAGGCATGGCTGTATAGTAACAAGCTCCCTTTCCAACCACATGTTTCCAGGTTCAGTTCCACTGCATGACACTTTGGGCAACTGTCGTCTACTATAACCTCAGGCCAACCAAAGCCCTGTGAGAGGATTTGGTAGACGGAAATTAAAAGAAGTGTGTGTGTATGTGTGTGTGTGCGTGTGTGTGTGTGTGTGTGTGTGTGTGTGTGCCACTAGCATAGCTAGAGTGTATCACCCCCGGATCCCACAAAAACTTATTGCTTAACCCTTTAGTGTTCAGAATACTCTGTTAACTGTAATACTTTTTCACTCAAATTGTTTTGAATTAATCATGCATTATCTTATAGCTTTGAGGTTTCAATGATGTGATTGTTTATTTTCAGAATGGCATTGTAGGTTAGGAGTGAGAGGCTTGATATCGCCAGTTTGAATATAAAACATGTAGAATATATTGGGCCGGATTTGGCCGGTTTAAACACTAAAGGGTTAAAGCAGACCCAAAAGTACTGCCCGGGGTGGACCACCCCTAGCTATGCTAGTGGTGAGTGTGTGTATGTGCATTATGTGCATTTGTGTGTGTGTACGTGTGTGTCTGTGTGTCTTTGTGTTTGTTCCCCACCCCCTCTTAACAACTAGTGTTGGTGTGCTTACATCCCAGTAACTTAGCAATTCAGCAAAAGAGACCAATAGAATATGTATGTATGTATGTATATGTATGTATGTATGTATGTATGTATGTATGTATGCACGTACGTATGTATATATATATATATATTATATATATATATATATATATTATATGGAGAAAAATACAAACTGGGACAAGAACGTAAAACATTTAGAAGACGATACAAAAAACACGGACGGGACATTCGAAGCCTTCAATCTTCAGTCAAGAACCAGATCATCCTAGCAATTTCGGCTGATTAATCTTGAGATCGCTCTGATCCGGCCAGCCCCAAGGAAAAACTAAGCTACGAGCATTAGATTTCTTGGAAGAAGGATCGAATGTATACGAAACAGGGACAGAAAAACTGACAATGCCACACGAATATAAAATACAGCTGGTGTCTTACAACTAATAAACAGTACAAGTTTAGCTGGTGTATTTGGAAAAAATGCCTTTATCGGCAGACAAAGACAACGATGTTCTCACGGCAGTGGTCGGATTTGACCAGCGGTCACATGAGAGAAGAGAGAAAAAAGAAAGGAGGCAAAGGAAACAAAGAGAGAGAGAAAAAGAGGGACGAAGGCAACAAAGGGGGAAGAAGAGAGAGATAGAAGGAATTAAAGAGGGGAGAAGAAAGAGTGCGTGCCAAGGATTGGCTTGCGAGTGCAAAGTGAGAAAGACAGAGAAATGTGAGAGAGTGGGGGAAGAGTAGACCAAAGAATCAGATGCAAGAAAAGAGAAAAGGGGGAGAAGTAGAGAGAGAGAGAGAGAAGGGGACAGATCAGAGTAGAGCAAAACACCTCCACCCCGTCCAATGGACGGTGCTGAGTTGTCAAACAAATTTTCTCAAAACAACTTGTCCGACCGCCCCATAGGCCTCCACTTTGAGAAACACTGATTTAACCTAAATTTGAGACACCAGCAAAAGAAGAAATAGAGATAGACTCTTTTTCTATTCCAAAGAATGCTTTATTGATCGCATTCTCACCTGGAAACGATTTTTGTAATTTTTTCAAGACTTATACACGCCCTGATACCGTCAGTATCTACATATCAAATTTGAGTGCAATCGGATGAAGGATGCCCAAGATCCTAGAAGACACACACACAGACAGACAGAACAGATTTTATACAATAGATATATGATACACATGCATATATATACACACTCATATATATATATATATATATATATCTATATATATATATATACACACATATATGTGCACATGTATAAGTGTGTATTCATACACACATACACACATAATTGTGTAGACTTACGTACATACACAGCTATAAATATGGTTTCAAGATTGCAATGCAAATTTTGATGCTTTGGGTCTACTAAATATGTATCCAAAATTGGATATTTGCTGCTTACAAATGGGTTTAATTCCTTCCGGGCAAGCATATCTGAAGAGTAGAAAACATTTGTTATCTATTCCATAAATATTATTGCTTTTTGTTTAGCATCTGTCTGGTTTTTTATATATACATACATACATACATGCATACACACATACACACACGTGTGTGTATAAGTGGGTACCTGTTATCATGATAATGGTAATATGCCATTACCAGAATGAGACTAACTATACTTGGAATAGAAGCAATTTATTTATATTCTTTATGGTTTACTCAAGTCAGAATCTTTCCAGCTCTTTCCTTTCTTACATCAAATTCTATCTTGGTAAGAAATGAGTCCTTCATAACCTGCATAACAGTGATAGGACTTCACTTTAAGACAGAGTTATTTGTTGATTAGCACAACATCTTTGTTGTATCAATAGGCTGTGTGGTTAAGAAGTTCATTTTGCAACCACATGGTTTCAAGTTCAGTATATATTACATACACACATATATATATAATATATAATATATATATATATACATGCATCCATACATAACTACATACATACATAAATACATACATGCATACATACATACATACATACATACATACATACATACATACATATATATATATATAGTATATGAGAATCAGTGAGAATAAGTGAGAATCAGAATCGAAATCGATCAATGGAAATTGCAGCTGAGTTACCAGTGCCGGTGGCACGTAAGAGAACCATCCAAACGTGGCCATTGCCAGTGCCGCCCCGACTGGCCTCGTGCCGGTGGCATGTAAAAAGCACCATCCGTTCATGGCCATTGCCAGCCTCGCCTGGCCCCCGTGCCGGTGCCACATAAAATGCACCATCCGATCGTGACCGTTTGCCAGACACGTCTGGTACCTGTGCCGGTGGCACGTAAAGAGCACCCACTACACTCATGGAAGGGTTGGCGTTAGGAAGGGCATCCATCCATAGAAACATTGCCAGATCAAACTCGGCCTGGTGCAGCCTTCTGGCTTCCCAGACCCCAGTTGAACCGTCCAACCCATGCTAGCATGGAAAGCAGACGCTAAACGATGATGATGATGATGATGATATATAGATTATATATATACATACATATATGTATATATATATATATATATATATATATATATATACACACATACATACATACATACATACATATATACATACATAAATACATACATACATACATACATACATACATACATACATACATACATACATACATACATACATACATATATATATGCCAGATCAGACTGGAGCCTGGTGCAGCATCCTGGCTTCTCAGACCCCAGTCGAACCATCCAACCCATGCTAGCATGGAAAACGGACGTTTAACGATGATGATGATGATGATGATGATGATGATGATGGTATATATCTAATGGAGATGTGCTTGCATAGCAAGTGACCTGATCTCTGATCGTGTGCTGAAACAAAAACAATTCCAGTGAGGAAGGTGTTTATAAGCCATTTAAAAAAACACACAAAAACCATTAGATTCACTTCAACATTTAAATTTAATTTGCAAAAATATTTTCATTGCTTTGAGACCTTGACCTGATCACAGACAAAATTCCATGCTGCATCTTGATTAATATATACATAAACATATGTATACATATGTTTATGTATACATACGGAAGTTCTTGTTGAACTTGTTGACAAACAACAGCAGTAATTGTATTCACCTCAATAGACGTCATTGATTGGTTGAAATTGCCAAAATACAAGAATTTAAATAAGAAATAGCTTACAGACTACAGAATGTTCTCAAGAACGCCAAGAGAAAAAGATGTTTTATGTGACACATTCTACCAGTATACAAAGTTTAAAAGTGTTTAGTTACTAAGAAATTATTTTTTAAATCTGCCGGTCAAAGTGAAAAGATCCCTGAGTTATTTTACAAAATTCTTTGTTATATTTAAAGTAATTGAAAGAAACACAGAGCATCTCAAAATCAATTCAGTAATGAACGAAAGGGTTAAACCTGAGAAAAGTCACGTGTTGTTTTATTGCTCTGCTTCCAGATTGTATTTGTAATGTGCGAATTATTTGGATGATTTATTTTTCTGAAAATCCAAGCTTATCCAGACTGACAGTTAGGCATTTACTTACAAAACCAAGTGTGCCAATTATTATTGGTATAAATGTGAATTGCTAATCTGAATACAGAAGCTGGATGTTTCAAAGCAGTTGTCCACAGTTATCTTCTTTCTCTTTGCTATTCAACGATATATTCACATCAACAGGACAGTTGACCTCTATGACAGTTTATACATTTTTGTCAGTCCCAGACAACAATATCCGGCCTTGCATGCTTACACTTGACAGATGTTTAAATGTGAATATTCCACCAGTATTCCGTGTGCTGCTATTTGTGTACATATTCAATAACAGGGGGATACTCTATATTTATTCCGGAACAGTCTTTTTCCCAGATGGCATTGTATATTGTTTTTGCGATTATGTCCTGTTGCATAGGAAGATAGTACTTTGATGATAATTTGGGGCAGCCGCTGAACTCGTTAAAGTCAACAGTCATCCAATAATACTGTGCAAACAAGTTTTTTTCCTGCTGTTTCTCATGGACAGCAGTAGTTGCTACAGCAATCACCAACAAACTGGCAACTTTGGTAGAGAAAACACTATGACTGTGTGGAGGATTGACATGTTTTCAACAATCGACAGGCACAACAGGTTCAGTTGGGATGGTGTACCACATTACTGGAACTGAGTGATGCCAGTCCTAGTTAGGACATTACTCTAGGACAAGGGTCACCAAACTGAGGCAGGGGTCACTAAGCTGCAACACAGTGGGACTGAACCTAGAACCATGTGATTGGGAAGAAAGCTTCTTACCTCACAGCCATGCCTGCACCTATATATATATATATATATATATGCAAAACATTCAAACACAGATTTGAAATCGGGTGTCACTACTGTTCATATCATCTGTGGATAAATATTAAAATTTCAAAATATCACCAGCAGTAACATAGGTGGATCGCAGGTGCAATAGCATTAAATAGCTATGAATTATAAATTTGTACAAAGCGTAAGGATGCCTAACAAGCATCCACCTGCTAGAAATAAGAGCTAAAGTCTTAAATGTATCCATTGTACTGCACCAAGATAACAGAGAAAAATAGTATGCGAGGAAAACAGAAAGGATTAAAACATTTAACAGCACAAATAAAAATATTATGCAATTAAGGATATCCACCAACCAGATTTCGGCTCCTGAGTATTTAAAGCCTGAGCCTCATCAGTGTGGCTTACAGGGTCACAATCCATAACTGTCATGTTAAATTCTGACTGTGCAACTGGTTTTGTTTTGCACCAAAAACAAGGCACATCGTGCATAAAATTTTATAAGCAAAACATTCAAACACTGACATTTAACATATATATATATATATATATAATAAATAAATAAATGTTTCTTTCTCAGGCTGTGCCAGGCTCATAAGGGCCGGCTTCCTGGTTTCAGTGGCATATATATTCCCCATCTGGATGGGACACCAATCCGTTGCAGGATTACTCATTTTTTCTGGCTGAGTAGACTGGAGCAATGTGAAATGAAGTGTTTGCTCAAGAACACAATGCATCACCGGATCCAGGAATTGAAACCACAATCTTACGATCATGAGTCCAACATACCTATATACGTATACATATATATATATATATAATATGTATGTATGTATAAGACCTGACAAATAACATAAGTTCATGGCTGTTTCCTGCACCAGCTTCACATAGCAGCCCCAGCCCATCCAAAGTACCTTGGATCACAGCACAGCCTGCTGTGCTTACCTTGGATCATAGGGCGACCTGCTGTGTTTGAGATCTATTGAGTCAAGTACATCAACATCAAAATAAAAATCAAATGGAAATTGTAGTTGTGATACCTGTGCCGGTGGCACATAAAAAGCACCATCTGAACGTGGCCGATGCCAGTGCTGCCTTGACTGGCTTCCGTGCCAGTGGCACATAAAAAGCACCAACCAATCGTGGCCATTGCCAGCCTCTCCTGGGAACTTAAAAAGCACTCACTACACTCATTTAATGGTTGGCATTAGGAAGGACATCCAGCTGTAGAAACATTGCCAGATCAGACTGGAGTCTGGTGCAGCCTTCTGGCTTCTCAGACCCCGGTCGAACCGTCCAATCCATGCTAGCATGGAAAACGGATGTTAAACGATGATGATGATGATATATATATATATATATATATGAAAGAAAACTTAATTTTTTTAATATATATATCAAACTTATTACTTACCCTTAAATAAAGTGAAAGCAGGTAAAAAAAAATTTATCTTTCCGCATATTGAAAAATGTAGGTGCTAAAGGATTAGACAAAACTTCAATGGTAACCTAATCACCTATTGGGTCTTTGAAATTGTGCATTTAAGTTTAGGTTACTGAAAAGCATTATATATATATATATATGTGTGTGTATATAAAAATGGAATATTTTATTGACTCATTAATTTTTGATTTCCATCATTCATCTATAGAGCAGAATTTTAAAATTGGTTGGCAATAAAGATTAGCCCACTAAATTTTTCTTTTATTTTTATTTTATACATATTAATACTTCTCCCACTCTAGTAATATTGACATTAATGGTTGTTCATAAAATAAAATTAAGGAAATATAACAGTAATTATTTCAAATTAGCACATAACCAACAAGCCACAATTATCATTGCTGCCAACCACCAACCACAAAAATACCAACAATTATGGCATTAATAATAATAATAATGATGATGATGATGATGGTGATGATGATGATGATGATGATGGTGGTGGTGGTGGTGGTGGTGGTGGTGGTGGTGGTGATGATGATCAAAACATCAAAAACTAACAATGAAGTGTCAATATGGCTGACATATGATCTATTGGAGTGATGGATTAAATTTGACTGAGAAAATAAATAGCTATTATTCTTATTATTAAGGCAGTGAACTGGCAGAAATCATTAGCATGCTGGACAAACTGCTCAACACCATTTCTTATGGCTTGACATTCTGTTTTAAAATTCTGCTGAAGTCAACTATGTTTTTCATTCCTTTTGGGACCAATAGGATTACATTGCAACTGAGTACTAGGGTTAATGTGATCAGCTTATCCCATCTCCCAAAATTTCAGGCCTTGTGCCTATACTAGAAAGAATTGTTGTTGTTATTATCATTATTATTATTATTATTGTTATTATTGAGTAAGGCTGTGATCTGGCAGAATTGTTAGCACAGCGGATGAAATGCTTAGCGGTATTTCATCTGCCGCTACGCTCTGAGTTCAAAATCTGCCAAGGTCAACTTTGCCTTTCAGTTTCAGGTCGATTAAATAAGTACCAGTTATGCACTGGGGTCGATATAATCGACTTAATCCGTTTGTCTGTCCTTGTTTGTCCTCTCTGTGTTTAGTCCCTTGTGGGTAGTAAAGAAATAGGTATTTCGCCTGTCTTTACGTTCTGAGTTCAAATTCCGCCGAGGTCGACTTTGCCTTTCATTTTTTTGGGGTCGTTAAATTAAGTACCAGCTACACACTGGGGTCGATGTAATCGACTTAATTCCTTTGTTTGTCCTTGTTTGTCCCCTCTGTGTGTAGCCCCTTGTGGGCAATAAAGAAATAAGAATTGTTAGCATACCGGGAAAAATGTGTAGTGGAATTTCATCTGCTACTATGTTCTGAGTTCAAATTCCACCAAAGTTGACTTTGCCTTTCATCCTTTCATGGTTGATAAATTAAGTACCAGTTGTGCACTGGTGTCGATCTAATCGACTGGCCCCTTCCTCTTAAATTTTAAGCTTTATGCCTATAAAAGAAAGGATTATTATTATAGAGTGAGAGAGCAGTGCATGCCATCAAAGTGACACTCAGGTGTCACTTTAACGAAGCCCAGTATACCCATCATGATTACCCATCTGATAAGGGTAAATAAATTCTGATAAGATAAATAGTGCATGACGTTGCAGCTGGGGCCCGTTTACAATTTTCTTCAGGTCGAGTAGCCTATCCCACTCAAAAGGTCTCTGAATAAGGGTTGTTTAAGGATATTGAACGAAATACCCTCGTTTCCAATGGTGAATTATCCAAACTCCAAAGAATTCCTCTCAACACACGGCTATGATGCTCCCCCACTACTTCTGCTCGTGATCAAAGATGCACATATTGTCAGCCACCAAGGGACATGCTCAACTGGTTAAGGTCAAACAACTGACAAGCAAATCTGGTATTGAGCAGAATATTTGCTGTAGCTCATCTTTTATACCAAGACAAAACATGTACATGATAACACTTCCAATCAGTTAAGTTCAGAAGCCATGAGAGCCACTGCCTGGTACTGCATCAGGGCAGTATTATTGTTATTAATACCTCCACCTTAGCAATGGTGGAGGTATTATTTTCAGTCATATTTATTTTTTTGTTTGTTTAACTATGGACAAGATATCTCAAGAACTGCTGGATGGATTCAGATGAAACTTTCAGGGATGTTTGGCCTTGTGACTGACACAAACTGATTAGATTTTGAGATCGATCTGATACCAGACAAGGATTCTGGATTACTTTTTATTATATTTACTTTACATAGTTTCACAGTTTTCTTGTACATGCAAACACTTACACACATATAATCACACATTTTCAACGTTGAACATTGCCATCCCATTTCCAGTGTACACTCACACGCACACACAAACATACCCCTCTTACACATGCATATACTCACACTTCAAACACTGTTTATAGGCTTTTTCACTACTTTCTTCATCTACCGGTATTTCGCCTGGTGCTGCATTCTGGGTTCAAATTCCACTGAGATTGACTTTACCATTCATCCTTTCAGGGTTCATAAATTCATAAATTAAGTATCAGTGAAACTCTGGGGTCAATGTAATCAACTATTGTTATTATCATCATCGTCGTCGTTGTTGTTGTTATTGTTGTTGTTGTTGTTGTTGTTGTTGTGGTGGTGGTGGTGTGGTGGTGGTGGTGATGATGATCAAAACATCAAAAACTAACAATGAAGTGTCAATATGGCTGACATATGATCTATTGGAGTGATGGATTAAATTTGACTGAGAAAATAAATAGCTATTATTCTTATTATTAAGGCAGTGAACTGGCAGAAATCATTAGCATGCTGGACAAACTGCTCAACACCATTTCTTATGGCTTGACATTCTGTTTTAAAATTCTGCTGAAGTCAACTATGTTTTTCATTCCTTTTGGGACCAATAGGATTACATTGCAACTGAGTACTAGGGTTAATGTGATCAGCTTATCCCATCTCCCAAAATTTCAGGCCTTGTGCCTATACTAGAAAGAATTGTTGTTGTTATTATCATTATTATTATTATTATTGTTATTATTGAGTAAGGCTGTGATCTGGCAGAATTGTTAGCACAGCGGATGAAATGCTTAGCGGTATTTCATCTGCCGCTACGCTCTGAGTTCAAAATCTGCCAAGGTCAACTTTGCCTTTCAGTTTCAGGTCGATTAAATAAGTACCAGTTATGCACTGGGGTCGATATAATCGACTTAATCCGTTTGTCTGTCCTTGTTTGTCCTCTCTGTGTTTAGTCCCTTGTGGGTAGTAAAGAAATAGGTATTTCGCCTGTCTTTACGTTCTGAGTTCAAATTCCGCCGAGGTCGACTTTGCCTTTCATTTTTTTGGGGTCGTTAAATTAAGTACCAGCTACACACTGGGGTCGATGTAATCGACTTAATTCCTTTGTTTGTCCTTGTTTGTCCCCTCTGTGTGTAGCCCCTTGTGGGCAATAAAGAAATAAGAATTGTTAGCATACCGGGAAAAATGTGTAGTGGAATTTCATCTGCTACTATGTTCTGAGTTCAAATTCCACCAAAGTTGACTTTGCCTTTCATCCTTTCAAGGTTGATAAATTAAGTACCAGTTGTGCACTGGTGTCGATCTAATCAACTGGCCCCTTCCTCTTAAATTTTAAGCTTTATGCCTATAAAAGAAAGGATTATTATTATAGAGTGAGAGAGCAGTGCATGCCATCAAAGTGACACTCAGGTGTCACTTTAACGAAGCCCAGTATACCCATCATGATTACCCATCTGATAAGGGTAAATAAATTCTGATAAGATAAATAGTGCATGACGTTGCAGCTGGGGCCCGTTTACAATTTTCTTCAGGTCGAGTAGCCTATCCCACTCAAAAGGTCTCTGAATAAGGGTTGTTTAAGGATATTGAACGAAATACCCTCGTTTCCAATGGTGAATTATCCAAACTCCAAAGAATTCCTCTCAACACACAGCTATGATGCTCCCCCACTACTTCTGCTCGTGATCAAAGATGCACATATTGTCAGCCACCAAGGGACATGCTCAACTGGTTAAGGTCAAACAACTGACAAG
>NC_042998.1:52033226-52038226 GCF_006345805.1 Octopus sinensis | reverse complement strand
GTGTGTGTGTGTGTTGTGTGCACATGTGTGTGTATGCATGTGTGTGTGTGTGTGTGTGTGTGTGTGTGTATGTGTGTTATAATGTGGTCCTCGTCTATTTGTATGTTATTGTCAGCACTGTAATATTTGTGTCACTACAATTATGTTGTGCTGGTGGTATTCCACATATTATCTTTGACTTGTCTATTGTGCTATTGCTGATAGCTCCACAAGACAATGACTTTGAAATGTCTACCTTGACAGTAACTCAAATTCATATATATCATGAAACTGACGCTGACTCTGAGAACTTGTACAACAACTCTACTACTACTGACCTCCTACAACTCACTGTCTGACTTTATAGTGGTTGGTTCATACCACTTTGTCACATGGGAAGGAGAGTGCCATTTTCACTACATCTCTTTAATTTTTTTTGTGGGGGTAAGCAAGTAATTCTATTTTAGTTTATTCACCCCTCCTCTCTTTTTACTGATTTTTTCCAACTTAATATTTTTTCTTTTGGTATCTATTTGTAGGAACTCTATGTTCTTCCTTTTTTCCCACTTGTATGCATGGGTTCAACCACCTATAACAGTGTTGGTACCTGGAATGTGTCAAAGCTTTTCTGCAGGTTCTTCTAATCTGTCTGGTTCATTTTCTATGAATATCTTCTTCAATTGGTTTTTGTGTCTTTTTCAATACCTTTTCTGTTTTAATTCCATACATCATTTTTTCCTATGTACTTTGTAATTTTTCATTCTTCCCAGTATTGTTTTCCATTTTTGTATAAACTCATGTACACCTTATCACCAATTTTGAAAAATTTTTGGTTGTCTTTCCTGGTATTTTTTCTTTCCTTGCCAGTTTATCAAAAACTGATTTCACCTTCCTCATGAACCTTCCTGCTGGTGTATTCAGATGTCACCCCATACACTCTTAGGAATTGCTGTACAGTGACTTCATCTGTAACTTTCTTGTTTGCTTTTCTCAAAGCTCTTTTAAAAATGTCCACAAAATGCTCTGTCTGTCCATTTGATTTGGAATGGAAAGGCATTATCATTTTATGTTCTACCTTGAACATTTCACAGAATTTTCTAAATTCACTAGACACAAATTGTGTTCCATTAATCAGATACAATCATGTCTACGAGGCCAAATCTTGTGAATAATTCGTGCAAAAAATTTATTACTGTTTTAGAGGTTGGTTTTTTGCACTTAACAATTTCTGGCCATTTTGTAAAACTGTCAACTGCAACTGAGTAGTAATAACCATTTAAGGCAGCGAGCTGGCAGAAATGTTATCATGCCAGGCGAAAAGCTTAGCAGTATTTTGTCTGCCATTACATTCTGAGTTCAAATTCCACCGAGGTCGACTTCGCCTTTTATCCCTTCGGGGTCAATAAATTAAGTACCAGTTACGCACTGGATCGATGTAATTAACTTGATCCCTTTGTCTGTCCTTGTTTGTCCTCTCTATGTTTAGCCCCTTGTGGGCAATAAAGAAATGAGTAATAACCATTTAACAGACCTGGAAAATCAGTATGTAGTCTCAACCATGGACTTTTTACTTTTGGCTAGGACTCCCATTTTTTAGTAGGCAATTTCACAGCCAGAGCACATCCTCCACAGCTTTTACTATGTTTTCAACTTCCTTGTCCATCTTCAGCCAATACACATAACTGCACATGAGTGCTTTCATCCTTTCGATCCCCAGATGTCCAATATGGAATTCTTTCAGTATACCATCATATATTGAATTTATATTTACCTGTTGCTGTTTTTTCTTACCAAACCTACTTTCATTTTCTTTAGCTGACCACATAGTTTTTCTGTTTCATTAATGAACTTATCTTTTGATGCGTTTCACTTTATCTCCTCCAGAATTACTGGTAACTCTCGAACAATGTTTCACATTATGTGTTTAATTTCCCCTTCAGATTTTAGGGCTGTTATTACTGTGTCCTCAAATGGTTTGCCATTTTTGGGTATTAATCTGGATAGGCTGTCAGCATGTCCTAGCTTTTTCAAAGGTAAATATTCCATTGTGTATTCATTGTTTAGTAGTATGGTACCCCATCGCTGGAACCTGTTTGCTGTATGTACTAGGATTCCTCTCTTGGATCCATAAATCGTTAGCAATGGGTGATGGTCTGTTTGTAGTATAATCTGTCAACCATGTATAAACCTGTGAAACTTTTTTATGCCAAATATAATCACCAGTACCCCTTTTTCAATTTGGCTATAATTTTTTTCCCACTGGTTGCATGAGCTATGGCCTTTTGGCTGCCATCTTCACATTTGTGTAGGAGTATGGCACCTACCCTGTACTCACTAGCATCTGTTGCCAGCATCATTTCCAACTTCAGATAAAAGTGTTTAAGTGACAAATCTGAATTTAACATGCTTTTTAGTTCCTCAAATGCCTTCCGGCATTTTTCTGACTAAAACCATTTGGCATCCTTTTTAACAGCTCATTTAGTAGAGCCCTTGTGTTGTGTATGTCCGGGATATATCCTTGATAGTAGTTTACCAATCCTAAAAATACTCATAACAATTTGACATTTGTTGGGGGAGGCATATTCTATATTGCCATCACCCTTGATGGGTCTGGCCTTTATCCCCTTTAATCAATTTCTTGACCTAAATATTTGATTTTTTTCATAAAAACTCACACTTTTTCTCTGTTAGTTTAAACCTGTATTCATTTATTTTTTCAAATACTTTTTTAATATGTTCAAAGTGTTGCTCCACTGACTCACTCTTTATCAAAATATCAAGATAAGCAATAACGAAATCACAATCAATTAACATTGCATCCATCACTTGTTGGAATATGGCAAGTGCCACTTTTACTCCAAAACGAAGCCACTTGAATTTATATAATCCACGATGTGTGTTGATTGTTAAAAGATGTGCACCATCTTCCTCCACCTGTATCTGTAGATAGGCCTCTGAGAGGACTAACTTTGAAAACATTTTTCTTCCATTTAGTTTTGAGAACACTTCTTCTGGGCTTGGTAATGGATAATTGTGTTTGACTAAGCAGTCATTTAATCCAGTTGAAAAGTCCACACACACTCTTAGTTTTTTTTTTTTTGTTTCTTTACACATACTGTCAGAGCTGCCCAGTCTGAATGGTCAACTTTTTCAATTATATCTAGACTATCTAGTCTTTCCAGCTCTTTATTGACATGATCTAACACTGCAAATGGTATGTTTCATTTGGGCCTAAAAGCAGGTGTTACCTTTTCTTTTACTGCAATCTTCATTTTTGTTTTAGTGCAACAGCCTAATCCTTCCCCCCCCCCCCCAAAAAAAAAACACTTGGAAACAATTTAAAAATTTTTTGTCTCTTTTGTTCACCTTCATTCGAACTTTTAACCATACCGACTACATTTTCACAGAGAACACTAATGGGAGTATCCCACATTTTAAATAACTCCATGCACTCTGCGCCAAATAGGTTTAGTGATTTTTCCAACACATAAATGATTGTCCTTTTGTTTCACTTCAGAAAGTTACATTGCAAATACATTCACCAATGGAATATAGTTTCTTTTCTGTAACACAATATACTACTTTATTTGATTTAAATAATTTTGGCTCACCAATTTGTCGCCATGTTTCTTCATTTATGATACTAATAGCACTACCCGTTTCTAATTGCATTTTGACAGTTTCAATTTCCACTTTGACAAATTTTCTGTTCGTTGTATATAAACTTTTTTCTCTGATGACAAACTATTTATTTTTTCTTGTCTGGTCCAATTTTCTGTCTTAGTTCTGCAGTGCGATTTAATGTGACCTGTGTTCCCACAATGAAAACACTTTGCTTCTTTGAATCGACACTCTTTTCTCGGGTGCCTACATAGGTTTATCTCCTGTTGTATATCGTATTTTTTGTGAAACACTTAATCCATCTTCCGACTCTTCTACACTGATTTTATCTGTAAACAATCTCTGCGTTGGATTTCTTCTGTGTTGTGCCTTACTTTTAATATCATATCGCACGCTTCTGACAGCTTCTGGAGATTATATCCGGGGTCATTTCCAACTTTGCGAGAATTTTTGTTCTGACTTCTATGTCCTTTTTAGCAGTAAGTCCCTGAACAAAATTCAGGCACCTGAATGAGTCTGGATTTAGTTTATCCAGTTTAAATCTCTTGCACTCTCTGTTCGCTCTACCCACACATGTGGTAAAGTCTTCATCATCACTTTCTCAGTGTTCAAACACTTCCAATGTGCTATGTTTTATCACTAAGCATTCTACATAAAATGTCAATTGTGTCCATGAAATTTACGTCAGAAACATTTTTAGGCAATATAAAGTTACAGTTTCATCAGAACAGATGTTTTCATTTCGTCTATCCAGTCTTGGCATTCTTTTTCGAAAATTTGTTCAAATCTTCTACAATATGCCTCAAAAATGACTCCTTCTTATGTTTCATATCTAAATTCATTTATTGAATTTGCCACATCATCTGCTGAAAACGTATTTTCTGGTTTTGTTACCAACTTCATTAGTTGTAGCATTTGTTGATGTAACATTTGTTGTTGTTCTTTGAATTGTTACTGTTTGTTGTTTTTGCAACTCAACTAGAATCTCTAACGAATTTTCCATAATTTTACAAATTTTTTGTAAAATATGTACAACAAAATTATTTGTTACTCCTCTGTTTTTTATCAATGTCATCTGCTTAAATTGTTTTCCCATGAAAAAACAATTTTTTTTTTCCAACGTTGTTCACTTGAATTGTTTATGTCCATGTCGCCACTGTTATGATGTGGATCCTCATTCACTCGTATGTTGCTGTCGGCATCGTAATATTCGTGTCACCACATTTATGTTGTGGCAGTATTCCACTTATTATCTTTGACTCATCTATTATGCCTTTGCTGGTACTCTGCAAGACAATGACATTGAAACATCTACCTAGACATTAACTCAAACTCTTATATATAAGGTAACTAACACTGACTCCAACTGAGAACTCATACAATGACTCTACTACAATTGA
>NC_042998.1:52015726-52030726 GCF_006345805.1 Octopus sinensis | reverse complement strand
AGTGCCACTCCCAAACTGTTGAAGGAATCCGGGGTAGAAGTAGACCCAGGAAGACATGGGACGAGGTGGTCAAGCATGACCTTCGTACGTTGAGCCTCACAGAGGCTATGACAAAAGACCAAGACCTCTGGAGATATGCTGTGACTTTGAAGACCTGACAAATGAAGTGAGCTCATGGCTTGCAGGACAGCCTGCTGTGCTTGAGGAGACCTATTGTGTCAAGTTCATCAACATCAAAATAAAAATCATATGGATATTGTAGTTGTGATACCTGTGCTGGTGGCACGTAGGGCCTGACAGAGGAAATGATGAAGACCGAGACCTCTGAGATATGCTGTGACTGTGAAGACCTGACAAATGAAGTGACTTCATGGCTCGCAGGACGGCCTGCTGTGCTAACCTTGGATCGTAGAGTGACCCGCTGTTCTTGAGGAGACCTATTGAGTCAAGTATGTCAACACCAACATCAAAATAAAAATCAAATAGAAATTGTAGTTAAGATACCTGTGCCAGTGACATGTAAAAAGCACCATCTGAACGTGACAGATGCCAGCGCCACTTGACTGGCGTCCATGTTGGTGACACGTAAAAGCACCAACCGATTGTGGCCGTTTGCCAGCCACCTCCGGCCCCTGTGATGGTGGCATGTAAAAAGCACCCACTACACTCTCAGAGTGGTTGGCGTTAGGAAGAGCATCCATCTGTAGAAACTCTGCCAAATCAGATTGGAGTATGGTGCAGACATCTGGTTCGCCAGACTTCAATCAAATCGTCCAACCCATGCTAGCATGGAAAACAGACGTTAAACGATAATGAAGATGATGATGATGATGTGTGTGTGTATCATTGTGCTTGTGATTATCCCTTGACAACTGTTGTTAGTTTGTTTACATTCCTGTGGCTTAGAAGTTTGGCAAAAGAGATTGATAGAATAAGTACTGGGGTTGATTTGTTTGACTAAACCCTACAAGACAATGCCCCTGCATGGCCACAGTCCAATGATTGAAACATGTAAAAGATTAAAGTCAATAGATTATATTTGCAAAAATAGTGATGAGAGAATAATTGAGTAAATATTTAAAATTGCATATTGAATAACATAAAAAAATTGAATATCTTTAGATATTTTATTTTATTTTTACTCCTGTGCAATGTTTAATTCTGCTTTTCATCTCACTGGGTTTAAAAAGGATTTCAGTTGACTTTTGACTTTCATCCTGCCAAAGTCCTTAAAATAAATACAAGTTATATTACAGAGAGATCAAGTATTAAATCAAATGTCCATTAAACCTTCCCTCTTCTAATAAATAATCTGTGAGCTAACATCAAATGACAGAAACTGATATTGTAATACAATGCAAAGACATTTGAGTGACAGAACTAATACAGTATCAGACTATAATACCTTTTGGTACTTTGTTATGATCCTTTAAACTCAGAGTTCATTTTCATTCTTCCGGTGTTGGTTTTGCTTTTGTACATAGATGCAGGCATGGGTGCATGGTAAGAAATTTATTTTCCAAGCATATGGTTCTGGGTTCAGTTCCACTGTGTGGCACATTGGGTAAGTGTATTCTACTCTAGCCACCAAATTCTTGTGAGTGAATTTGATAGGCAGAAACTGAATTAAGGCGGCGAGCTGACAGAAACGTTAGCACGCCGGGCGAAATGCTTAGCAGTATTTTGTCTGCCGTTACGTTCTGAATTCAAATTCCGCCGAGGTCGACTTTGCCTTTCATCCTTTCGGGGTCGATTAAATAAGTACCAGTTACGCACTGGGGTTGATATAGTCGGCTCAATCTATTTGTCTGTCTTTGTTTGTCCTCTCTGTGTTTAGCCCTTGTGGGTAGTAAAGAAATAGGTATTTCGTCTGCTGTTACTTTCTGAGTTCAAATTCCGCCAAGGTTGACTTTGTCTTTCATCCTTTTGCGGTCGATAAATTAAGTACCAGTTATGCAGTGGGTTTGATGTAATCGACTTAATCCGTTTGTCTGTCCTTGTTTTTTCCCTTTATGTTTAGCCCCTTGTGGACAATACAGAAATAAGAAACTGAATTAAACCGATCATATGTGTGTGTGTGTGTGTATGCTTGAACTAAATTTGACAGTGTTTATATACCCTTTTTTCAAGAATAGCTTGATATATTGGTGAATGGTCAATGGTGTTGGAGAGCATAGACATAAAAGCTATAGTTGAGGTAAAGTTAGCTGACAAGGAAGATTAAAAGCCATCTGGATATTGGAAAAGAGTTATCTGCATCAGGATGATTCATGCTGGGTATCAAAATGCCAACATCATGACTGCTGCTCAATGCTCTTGGAATTCTGTAAAGGCTGTAAGATGTGACATGGACAGCGGCGAGCTGGCAGAAATGTTAGCATGCCCGGCGAAGTGCTTAGCAGTATTTCGTCTGCCGTTACATTCTGAGTTCAAATTCCGCGGAGGTCGACATTGCTTTCCATCCTTTTGAGGTCGATAAATTAAGTACCAGTTACGCAGCACTGGGGTCAATGTAATCGACTTAATCCCTTTGTCTGTCCTTGTTTGTCCCCTCTATGTTTAGCCCCTTGTGGGCAATAAAGAATTAAGATATGACATGGACAGTGTAAAAACCAAGTTTCTCCAAGCTGTGGCAGTCTTTGCATCTGTCTCCAGTGACGGTGACATTGTGCTGCTTCCCATCTTAGGGTCAATTCAGACATCTATGGAAAGCTGCTGCAGATTGGGGTCAATCTCTGGCTGGAAGACCATATGTGTGGCAGCAGGATTTGGCTCCTTGCCATACCTTCAGAAAGACGTGGTTGTTGGAGAATTTCTATGACTTCACTAGTCCGAGTTTCTGATTTCCTAATTACTCCGATTCTAATCCCATGTATTACTATGTGTGGGGTGCAGTTGAGAAAGACACCAACTGTTCTGCCAATCTTGTGGCCAAGATCAAGGAGGTGTTCAAAGATCTTCCCAGGAACACAGTGAGGAGTGCCTGCACCAGGTTCTGGAGCTGTCTTGAGGCCATAGTGGAAGCTGAGGGTGGCTTTTTTATCTTCCAGCCATAATATAGTTGATAGTTTTTGATTTGTTTTAAATACTTTTATATTTGGATGGGATTATGTGTTTTCTTGGCTTTCTATGCAAACTGTCAAATTTTAGCTTCAACGCCCTGCATATACATGATCTGATCAATAATTATCCGGACTGTTGTCATATTAATGAAGCTAAAGCATGCAGAGTGAAGCTGCTTGGCACAGATTGACCTTGAACTCTGCTTTGCATGCACACTAAGTTTTAAAGTTCTAGCTCACTTCCGCTGTTTACAGCAGTGCTTGGAAGGAATGTGTGTAGCATGTGATTGTTGTATTGACCATGACAGAGAAACTTGAGTAAAGAATTTGCATCAAATTTTGCCAAAAGCTTGGCAATACCTGCCCAGAGGCCTATAGAAAGTTTTCAAGAAGCTTTCATCATTCTTGACATAATCAAGGAAATCTTGTGCAACTGAAACCTGAGTGTCTTTTTGGTCAGCTGAAAGCAGTTTTGACACAAACTTGGCAGACATGTGTCTCATACCCAAATCTTCAGTGATAATGGACTGAACTGAATCATTACTAATCTGTACATCCTCTGATAACTCATGGATGGTGATTCAATGATTTCCCCTCACAGCTGCATGCACATCTGCAATGTTTTACTCAGTTCTGCTGGTCGCGAGTCTCCCAGAACGTTCGCCAATATTGACATATTTTCAGCCATCTTGGAAACATGTGAACCACTCGTATATTTGTATGCAGCTCATACACTCCTCTCCATACACTTTTTGCAACTTTGTGCAAGCCTCTGAGCAGATATTACCATGACAACTTTCTCTGTCATAGTCAATGCGACAATCACAGGCTACGCATGTTCCTTCCAAGCACTACTGTAAACAGCGGAAGTGAATTAGAATATCAAAATTCAGTGTGCAATTTTTGCCAAGCAGTTTTACTCTGCGTGTGTTAGCTTTGTTAATATGGCAACAGTCCGGATACTTATCGATTAGACCGCATATATTGTGTGTGTGCTTGTATCTCCTTATTCTAACACCATGTGACAGTTGTAAATGGTTGTTACTGCCACGCGTGTAGAGTCAGTCATTCATTTCCAGTGTACTGCACCAACATGTCAGGCCCTGGGGAAATATAGAAAGAGCATCTTGCAGTAGAAATTCTGCTTCAGTGAACTCTGTCCAACATATATATACAAGTATAGGAAAGTGGATGGATCTTGTGATAATGATGATGATGATGATGACGATGACGATGATGACAATGGTCTCTGAGGAGATAATCAATAAAATAAATAGCAGGTATTCAGTGGAACCTTTTTACTTTCAGTCAATTATTCGTCTGCTTGTGCTAATAGCGGAAATTCTTCATATAACATATTAGCTATGTGATTAAGGAGTTTGCCTTGCAACCACATGGTTCTAGTTTCAATCTTACTGCATGGACAACACTTTGGACATGTATCTTCTATTACAGTGTACTTGATTGATTAAAACATTGTGTGTAGAGTTTGAGTATAGAAACTGTTCTGAAACCTGTTATGTATGTATGGATGTTTTCTTTTGTTTTTAATTATTTGAATTCTATCTCTGAAGAAGGAGCTGGTTTCTATTAAAGATACAAAATTCCATCAGTGGAATATAGATAACAAAAATAATATCACATAGGCAGCAAGCTGGCAGAAACGTTAGCATGCCGGGCAAAATGCTTAGCGGTATTTCATCTGCCGTTACATTCTGAGTTCAAATTCCGCCGAGGTCGACTTTGCCTTTCATCCTTTCGGGGTCGATAAATTAAGTACCATTTACACACTGGGGTCGATGTAATCGACTTAATCCCTTTGTCTGTCCTTATTTGTCCCCTCTATGTTTAGCCCCTTGTGGGCAATAAAGAAATAAAAAATAATGTCACATTTTAAACTTGAGAAAAATCTTACATATTTTTATTGTTCCACTTATAGATTATATTTGTAGTGTGCAAGTCAGTTGGTTGATTTGATTTTCTGAAAATCCAAACTTATCCAGACTAACAGTTAGGTATTTACTTGCAAAACCAAATACACCAATTATTATTGGTATAAACATGACTTTATTATTTGGATATAGTAACTGAATGTCTCAAAGCAGTTGTCCATAGTTATCCTTTTTCTCTTTTATCAGAGATATTCACATTATTATCAGAGATATTCACATTAGCAGGACAGCTGATTGCTCTAATGGTACATACTTTATCTTGTTTTTCCCAAACAACAATATCCAAACTTGTTATGTTTACACTTGACAGATGTTTTGATAGGAGTGTTCCATCAGTATCCAGTATACCTGTGTTAATGTGTGTGTGTGTATGTGGGAGTGTGTGTGTGTGTATGTATGTATGTATGTATGTATGTATGTATGTATGTACATATATGTATATGTGTATGTTGCATCCTATGACTGGTTATGGCCAAAAAAGGCAAAACACTCAATGATATTTCTATGATAGAACGAATGCATGTGTCAGCATGGATGGTAAGTGCTAACACCTACTGCAAGAGATGTCCGTCATTACCATATCTAGGCAAAAACTTGCTGGCTCCTAGCAGAACTGAAAAGTCACATTAAGGGTTTATGCTTAACCCTTTAGTATTTAACCCATTAAGTCCCACTGACCTATAAATAGGACACTAAATGGAAAGATTAAATAAGCTATATCACATTGTCTCAGTATTCTAGTTATAGGACACTGAGTATTCCCATTTCTACTTGAAGTAAGGGAATTTTAATAATTATTTGGCACATGAAAAGCACCATCCAAACGTGGCTGATGCCAGTGCTGCCTTGACTGGCTTCCGTGCCCGTGGTACATAAAAATCACCAACAAATTGTGGCTGTTGCCAGCCTTGCCTGGCATCTGTGCTGGTGGCACGTAAAAAGCACCCACTACACTCATGGAGTGGTTGGTGTTAGGAAGAGCATCCAGCTGTAGAAATACTGCCATATCAGATTGGAGCCTATTGCAGCCTCCTAGCTTCCCAGACCCCGGTAAACTGTCCAACCCATGCTAGCATGGAAAACAGACATTAAACGATGATGATGATGATGATGATGATGATGATGATTTAACCTATTTCCAATCACCTGTAAAAATTTAAAAGTAATATTTAGAAGTTTAAGTACTCTGGGACTTAATGGGTTAAACCAGCCTTAATATTCTACTTGTTTTATGTTCAAACTGTTTTATGTTCATGCCAATAAGTAAATAAGACATTTGACAGAGGAATCTGAATGCTAAAGGATTAAGAGAACAATCAAGCTATGGCATTGTTTGAAATTGAGCATGTTCCTTGGTGGCTGACAATATGTTCATCTCTGATCAAGAGCAGGATTAGTTGGGGAACATAATAGCCATGTGTTCAGAGGGATTCTTTGGGATTTGAATAAATGTAACGAAAGCAAAGTCTGAAGGAAATATTAACCATTTTTCAAGGTTTCTAGGAGTAAGCAAATAGGAAACAACAATTGCTACCCAAGGACAAAAATCGTATTGGGCAGTGTTATATTTTCCTTGTTGCTGTAAAAGACTGTGGCCATGCTGGGGCATAGGCTTGAAGAAATTTTAGTTGAACAAATCAACCTTAGTACTTATTTTTTGTTAAGCCTGTTATTTATTCTATCAGTCTCTTTTGCTGAAGCAATGGAGATGTAAACAAACTAACACTGATTGACAAGTGGTGGTGTGAGACAAACACAAACACAATGGCATACACAAATATATACATACATATACAATGGGCTTCTTTCAGTTTCCATCCTCCAAATACACTGATAAGGCTTTAGTTGGGCTCGGGCTGTAGTAGAAAACACTTGCCCAAGGTGCCACACAAGTGGGATTGAACATAGAACCAATGTGGCTGAGAAAGCAGACTTCTTACCACGCAACCACATGAGTATTTATTTTATTGGTTCCTTCCTCCACCTAGGAATGATGAATGGTAAAAATTGCCTTTGTAGGATTTGAACTCAAAATATAGAGGGGATACAATTAAATATCTATAGATGCACTTTTCAAATATTGACAGATATTCTTCCCACTCATTTGACCATTGCAGTAAAGCTAACACTGTGTTTCATGGTTGCATGGTGGTGAAGTTTCTGTTTGTGGTGGGGGTAGTGGTGGCGGTTTTGTTGTGGTAGTATGTGTTTGTGATGAGGGTGGTGGTGGTGGTGGTGGTAGTGGTGGTGGTGGCAGTGGCAGTGGTGGTGGTGACAGCAGTGGTGGAAGTGGCGGTGGCACTAGTGGTGATGTATGTTTGTGATGAGGGTGGTGATAGTGTTGAGGGTGAAGTACATGGGTAGGGTGGGGTGTCGATAATGGTGAAGGTGGGTGATGGAGGTGTTTCTGTTTGGAGTAGTGGCGGTGGTGGTGGTAGTAGTGGTGGTTCTGTTATTGTTATTGGTAGTAGTAGTGTATATGTTTGTGGTGATGGTGATGGTGATGGTGGTGGTAGCGGTGGTGGTGGTGGTGCTGGTGCTTGTGCTGGTGCTTGGTGGCGGTGGTGGTGCTGGTGCTGGTGCTGGTGCTGGTGCTGGTGCTGGTGCTGGTGCTGGTGCCTGGTGGTGGTGGTGGTGGTGACAGCTGAACAAACCCTTGGACTGCAATAATGTCACCAATGAGAAGTAAATAGCAATACCAAATAAAACAGGAGGGGAGGATGACAGGGAATCAACAGAAACAATTTTCTTCTTTTATATTTTATTAAATTTAAAAATTCTCTTATATTTAGATTTCTATAGATTTTATAATAATAATTATTATTATTTTTATTATTATTATTATTATTGAGGTGCACCTGGCAGCCAAGATAACCAGGATGTGTGGGGTTTCTCAGTTGCCCCTAGGACAAACTCCACCCTTTTGGGGATTTTATTGTTTAATTTCATTGTTAATTGTTGTTTGTACTAAACCTCACTAGTCCTTTGTGTTGTATTGTCCTTATGTGGTTTCTGTTCAACCTTGTGGCCAATAAAGAAACCATTACTTCCTCTCCTTCTTTTTTTTTTATCATTCCATTATATGTAAACCCCCACATTTTATGTCTGTCTTTGTATTCTCCCCCTCAACTTTTACCCTCCTGGCAAATAAATGAAATCATTATTACTATTATTATTATTGTATGGTAAGTAGCTTGCTTACCAACCACATGGTTCCGGGTTCATTCCCACTGCATGGCACCTTGGGCAAGTGTCTTCTACTATATGCCTCAGGCTGACCAAAGCCGTCTGAGTGGATTTGGTAGATGGAAACTGAAAGAAGCCCGTCGTATATATGTATATATGTATGTGTGTGTATATGTTTGTGTATCTGTGTTTGTCCCCACAACATTGCTTGACAACCGATGGTGGTGTGTTTGCATCCACATAACTTAGCAGTTCGGCAACAGTGACCGATACAATAAATATTAGGCTTACAAAGAATAAGTCCTGGGGTCGATTTGCTCGACTAAAGGCAGTGCTCCAGCATGGCCACAGTCAAATGACTGAAACAAGTAAAAGAGTAAAAGATTATTATTATTATTATTATCATCATTATTATTATTTTCTCTTTCATTTTGTATTTTATTAAATTTTTAAACTTTCTTTTTAAATTTTTATATTACTGTTATTATCATAACTACTACTACTACTACTTTGTTATTTTGATATTTTTGTTAAATGTTCTTTTTTTTGTTTTTTTCCTTTTTTTCTTTCATTGTTTATTGTATTTTGACCTTCAGAATGAAGTCAGGGGCACAGACAGAACCCACTCGCCTACCCCAACGCAACAATGTTTGTTTTTAAAAGGTAAAGAGGGGTCAGGGTCCAGTTCAAAGACAGAAGGCAACCATCTCAGTGTAAACTCACTGAGAGAGAGGGGGGAGAGAGAGGAGCATAGAAGGGACAGGTCAGATGAAAGAAAGAGAAAGTTAAGGGTAAGGTCAGTGAGAAAGGAAGGGAAAAGAAGTGTGATAGATGGGGAGGAAATAAGGGGAGAGAATGAAGAAAAACATGGAAAAAGGTGTGTAAAAGAGGTGCATTATGGGAAAAGAAATGTGATAGGGTGAAAAACATGTAGAGAGATAAAGAGAGTCATGAGATGATATGCGAATGAAGGAGTGAGTGAGAGAGAGTGAAAGAGAGAGAAAGACAGAATGAAAGATAGATAGATAGATTGATAGATAGATCAATAGCTAGAAAGATAGAGAGAGGGAGAAAGAGGGAGCTAGAGAGAGTGAAGGGGAAAGAAGGAGCTAGAGTGAGAAGGCAGAAAGAAGGGAAATTGAGGGTGTGAGAGAGGGAGAAAGGAGATAGATAGATAGATTGATAGGTAGATTAGATATATAGATAGATAGGTAGGTAGATAGATAGATAGATAGATAGATAGATAGATAGATGGATGGATGGATGGATGGATAGATAGATAGATAGATAGATAGATAGATAGATAGATAGATATGTTTCTTTATTAGCCACACAGGGCTGCACACAGATAGAACAATTACAAGGTAGAGCTTTTCTTTTGAAGGTTAAAAAAAAAAAAAAAAAAGGAAGGGGGAGTTTCGATCAAAAGGGATCGTAAAAGGAGAGAAAGAGGACAAAAGAAAGGGGTTTTAAAAAAAAAAAAAAAAAGGGGGAGAGGAAAAAAAAATTGATCAATAGGGATCGTTATCACAGAATGTCAATATGAATTGTAAAGGGGAGGACAGGTGAGGTTTACCCGTGGAAAGAAAAGCCTACGGAAAACCACAAATAAGCAACTCTCTGTTTTCGATTTCTGGGTTCATAGGATATGCTCAAGGTGGCTTCGTCATTCATACGTGCCATTCTTGCTACATTCACCCATCTTTTTTTAAAACATTCGCTAGACAAAACTTGCCTCTCTACTCTCACTTTCCTTTTCAAGTGGTACTTGAAGAAGTTGATGAGAGATTGACCAAGAGGAAAGTGTTTGTCTCCAATCCTTTCAGACGCGTCCACCAGATACATTCTTTCGCCATAGCCACAAGGATGATGAAAATAGCTCTTCCTTCCCGTTTGAAGGAAGGAGGCGTGACAATATTGACGATAACTCAGCTGATAAACCGACTCGTCCAACACGTGACAGCAGTTGTTTTCGACATAAGCCCACAGGTCGGAAATTGTTGGACACTGAACGAGTGCGTGCAGAACGGTTTCGTCGCTCTGACCGCATCTCTCGGCAGGTCGGCCCCGTGTTTCTCGAGCCGTGTCTGTAGAGCTTATCCCGAACGGTAGCGCTTCTCGGTAGCACTGCCAGGCCAGGGATCTCTGGAAGTTGTCCATGGGCCCTGGCTCGAAAGTCGTCCCGAACAGGCGGGTCAGGTACTCCTCGTCGACGTCCAGGTTCGCCCCGAGCTCGTCGTCGTCCTCCCCTCCACTAAACCCCTATAGAATGCTTTGGTTGTGTTGAAGTCACTTAAGGTCGACCCAGGACGGCAGAGTTGCTTGAGAGAGCAACGACACACTCGCGGTGCCATAGATAGACAGATAGATAGATAGATTGGAAATCTCGCGTAGAAGCGCCATCCAACCAAAATGCAAATATATAGGAAACTACCACCCGTGTCATCTCTTGTGAAAGGAAGGAGAGTCCAGTTTGCTGGACATTGTTGTAGAGCTGAAAAATAGGTAATTTCTACTCTTCTCCTCTGGAAGCCATCTACTTGCAATACCAGAGGGTGCACACTCTCCTACCCTGATGTAATCTCCAGGGATACAGGCATCCAGCAACAGGACCTCTGTAATGCCATGATGGACCGTGAAGTCTGGCGTAGCATGGTAAATTCCATTGTCTCAACCACGGTCGAACAATGATGATGATGAGATAGATTGATTGATTGATCGATACATACATACATACATACATACATACATACATACATACATACATACATACATACATACATACATGCATACATACATACATAAATACATACTTACATACATACATACATACATGCATGCATGCATGCATACATACATACATACATACATACATACATACATACATACATGAGGGCTATGTATTTGCAATCCAGGAACAGGAGATTACCACGAAGTACTTCGTGAACAAGAGAGAGTGACACTCTTGTAATCCCAAAGTGCAACCACATGTGTAGGCTATGTCATGTTTCTGTGGAAGACATCATGCATGTGATTAGCAGCTGTCCTAAAATGTCCTTAATGGTACTACCTCCCTATATGGCACGATGTAGTTGCTAAAACAACGTAAAAGAGACTGTTGTGAAATAAATTTAGAAAATCTCACTGTTATGGAATACATTCATAAACACCACATTCATACATTCATACACAACCACATGATTGTGTGATAAGAAATTTGTTTCCCAACCACATGGTTCTGTGTTCAGGTCCACGGTGTGGCAGCTTAGGCAAGCATCTTCTACTATAGCCTCAGGCCAATTAAAGCCTTATGTGTAGATTTGGTAGATGGAAACTGAAAAAGCTCTAACTGTTGGTAGGAAAATTACTTCCCTATCATATGGTTCCAGGTTCAGTCTTGCTGTGTGGCACATTGGGCAAGTGTGTTCTCCTTCAGCCTAAAGTTAACCAAAGCCTTGTGAGTGGATTTGGTAGACAGAAACCAGATGAAGGCCATTAATATGTGGGTATGCATGTGTCTTTGTTTGTCCTCTCCACCACCACCACCTGACAACCGATGTTGCTGTGTTTATGTCTCTGAAACCTAGCAATTCAGCAAAAGATAAATGTAAAGAATCCCTCTCTTACTGAATATGTACACAAATATCAACACAAGAAATCCATTCCCTGGTATGCCTACACTTGACATCTGTCAAATGTAGGTATACCAGGCCAGATATTATTGTTTGGGACAGACAAGAAAAAGTATGCACTATCACAGAGGTCAGCTGTCCTGCTGATGTGAATATCTCTTTGGAGAGAAAGAAGATAACTATAGACAGCTGCCTTGAAACCTCCAGCATCTATATCCAGATTACAAATTCACATTTATATCAATGATAATTGGTGCACTTGGTTTTGTGAGTGAATGCTTAAATGCCAGTCTCAATAAGTTTGGATTGGATTTTTCAGAAAAAGCAATCAACCAACTGACTCATGTATTACAAATACAATCTGTAAGGGGAACAGTAACGATATGCAAGACTTTTCTCAGGTTTAAAATGTGGTATTGTTTTTTTTGTTATCTACATTCCAACAATGGAGCTTTGTATCTTTGTTAGAAACCAACTCCTTCTCCAGAAGTAGAAATTAAATAATTAAAAACAGACAAATAGATAGATAGATAGATAGATAGATAGATAGATAGATAGATAGATAGATAGATAGATAGATAGATAGACAGATACATACATACATACATACATACATACATACATACATACATACATACATACATACATACAACAAACAAGACTCTCTTGTCTAAACTCCAGTGAAAGTCTTGAGTTTCTAGGCTCTTACTTCATTAGTGAGAAGTTTGAAAAGAAAGCCAGGTAAACACTCATAAATGCATGTGCACACATGCATACACACACACACACACACACACACACACATCTCTCTCTCTCTCTCTCTCTGACTGGGTAACCATGTATCCCGTCAACAACAAGACACCCATTTCTGTCTCTCTGTCACACTCTAACATTTCATCATCTGACACGAGATCACCTCCTCCAGTGATCTCTCCCTTCTCAAAGGATCTTTGTCTTGCAAGTTACTTGGTGACCCTGCTAGTGCTGGTGCCATGTAAAAAGCATCCAGCCCATGCTGTAAAGTGGTTGCCATTTGGAAGGGCATCCATCTGTGAAAAAAAAACCATGCCAAAACTGACCACGCCTGTGTTGGTGCCACATGAAAAGCACTCAGTCCATTCTGCATGATGGTTGGTGATAGGAAGAGCATCCAGCCAAAACAGATATTGAAACCTGATGCAGTCTTCTGTCTAGGCAGCTGCTGTCGAACTATCCAGCCCATGCCAGCATGGAGAGCAGATGTTAAATGATGATGGTGGTGGTGATGCATACCTATACTCTTTTACTCTTTTACTTGTTTCAGTCATTTGACTGCAGCCATGCTGGAGCACCACCTTTAGTCGAGAAAATTGCCCCAAGGACTTATTCTTTGTAAGCCTAGTACTTATTCTCTCGGTTTCTTTTGCCGAACTGCTAAGTTACGGGGACGTATACACACCAGCATTGGTTGTCAAGCAATGTTGGGGGTGAGGGGGGACAAACACAGACACACACATATATATGAATATACATATATACAACGGGCTTTTTTCAGTTTCCGCCTACCAAATCCACTCACAAGGCTTTGGTCGGCCCAAGGCTATAGTAAAAGACACTTGCCCAAGGTGCCATGCAGTGGGACTGAACCCAGAACCATGTGGTTGGTAAGGAAGCTACTTACCACACAGCCACTCCTGCACTTATATATCAAATTTATAAAGACATCTAAATCCCTAAGATAGAGCTCTGGGTTTTTTTTTTTTTACATTAGTAGCCAGCCTATTTCAAAAATTTAAGGAGGGGGGAAAAAAGAAAAGACTTTATACTGTAACATTCATCCGAAAGTCATTTAAATCATGTTTAATAATAAATAACCATTGATTAATGAATGTTATCAGCTTATATGCATAACAAATTAATCTGCATAATAGATTTTCATCTGCCGATTAAAGTAATAAATTATTGTTGGAGAGAAGTTATCTAAATGTAAAAGTGTTTTTGCTGGGAATCATTCAGATTGAAAAAGACAAACTTTAAACATGTTTGGTTCAGTCAGTTAGGTATTTGATACATTTAGAATTAATAGGAAACAAAGGCACCTGCTGGGAACTCATGAGCTAAGAATATGAAAGCTTATCCACTCAAGCGTGACGTTTACTTCTATCCAGATTCAAGTAAATATATTATACCATTCAAGGATAATTGTTATATTCTTCCTCATCATGAACTGTCAGCTGAGATAGCTTAAAGTATATTTATTCCTCTTGACATGGTTCCTATATTTATTGGTGTATTTTATTTTGCTTTCATTTTGTTTCTTTAATATATCTACATCACAATCATTTCCTCTGGTAACTTATTCTGGTTTATTACATACTGGAATGATAGGTCCGCTAATTGGATCATTACTTTCTGAAAAGCTAAATCACCATATTATTTGCATCACTAACCCCCACCACCATCACCAACATTCTCTTTCTACTTTCCAGCACTTCTTTGCCATGGCAGCCAACCACTTGCCTATTACTATCTTCAAAGATATTAAAGTTTCTGGATGCAATAGTCAAATTGACTGTCCTGTTTTTAAACTGATTTTTAATAGCAATTTATGGAATAAATTTCTTTTTCTTTACATTTCTTTCTCTCAACCATCATTCAGTATGTAAGTACTCAAATAATTATTTTAAACTTTGATACAAGACCAGTCATTTTGAGGGGAGGGGGCAAGTCAATCACATCGATACTAATACTTGACTGCTACTTATTTTATCAACCTTCAAAAGGATGAAAGGCAAAGTTGACCTTGGTGGAATTGATACTCAGAATGCAAAGAGCCTCGAGAAATGCAGCTAAGCATCTTGTCTGACTTGCTAAAGCTTATGCCAGTTTGCTACCTTTAAATACTGAAATCATCATCATCATCATCACCATCATCATGATTATCTTCATAAGCATTGTCATTATTTAGCATCTGTTTTACATGCTGGCATGGGTTGGACCACTTCACAGGAGCTGGCAAGGACAGGGGCTGCACCAGGCTCCATTTGTCTGTTTTGCTTTGGTTTCTACAGCTGGATGCCATTCCTAATGCCAACCACTTTACAGAGTGTGCTGGGTGAGTTTTACGTAATAAGTTCAATATAGGTGTAGTTGTGTGGTAGGAAGCTTGCTTTTCAACTACATGGTTCT